>NC_091618.1:47712500-48012500 GCF_027580195.1 Bos mutus
GCTCAGATATGCAGATGATACCACCCTTATGACAGAAAGTGAAGAGGAAATAAAGAGTCTCTTGATGAAAGTGAAAGAGGAGAGTGAAAAAGTTGGCTTAAGCTCAACATTCAGAACACTACGATCATGGCAACTGGTCTCATCACTTCATGGCAAAAAGGGGAAACAATGGAAACAGTGACAGACTTTATATTCTTGGGCTCCAAAATCACTGCAGATGGTGATTGCAGCCATGAAATTAAAAGATGCTTGCTCCTTGGAAGAAAAGCTATGACCAACCTAGACAGCATATTGAAAAGCAGAGACATTACTTTACCAACCAAGGTCTGTCTTGTCAAAGCTGTAATTTTTCCAGTAGTCATGTATGGATGTGAGAGTTGGACTATAAAGAAGGCTGAGTGCCAAAGAATTGATGCTTTTGAACTGTGGTGTTGGAGAAGACTCTTGAGAGTTCCTTGGACTGCAAGGAGATCCAGCCAGTCCATCCTAAAGGAGTGCTGAATATTCGTTGGAAGGACTGATGCTGAAGGTGAAGCTCCAATAGTTCGGCCACCTGATGCAAAGAGCTGACTCATTGGAAAAGACCCTGATGCTTGGAAAGATTGAAGGCAGAAGGAGAAGGGGATCACGGAGGATGAGATAGTTGGATGGCATCACCGACTCTATGGATATGAGTTTGACTAAGCTGTGGAAGTTGGTGATGCACAGGGAAGCCTGGCATGCTGCAGTTCATGGTGTCACAAAGAGTTAGACATGACTGAGGGACTGAACTGACTGTAAATAACCTTAAAAAGCAATTGGTTAAACAGATTATGCATAACCACACAATGAAATACTACAAAAGATTAAGAAGAATGAGGCAGATCTGTCATTGCTAATGTGGACCGGCCTTAAGAGAAAACTATTAATTTAAAAAAGTGAGATAGATGACATCCCTTATATATGGAATCTAAAAAGAAATGATACAAATGAATTTACTTACAAAACAGAAAGATGCTCACATACTTAGAGAACGATCTTATGGTTGCCCGGGTGAAGGATGTGGGGGGCAGGGATAGTTACAGAGTTTGGGATGGACACTGCTGTATTAAAAATAGATAAGCAGCAAGGACCTATTGTATAGCACATGAAACTCTGCTCAGAGTTATGTGGCAGCCTGGATGGGAGGGGAGTTTGCGGGAGAATGAATACATGCATATGTATGGCTGAGTCCCTTTGCTGTTCACCTGAAACTATCACAACACTGTTAATCAGCTATACACCAATGCAAAGTAAAAAGTTAAAAAATAAAATTAAAAAAAGTGAGATGGAAAATAGTATGTGTGGTGTCCTAGCGGTTTTGCAAAGAAGGGAAAAAATGAGTATATATGTGTTTGCATAATCATAGACTATCTATGGAGAAATACACAAAAATCTGGTAACCATAGTTGCCGTAGTTTTCTCTGGGGAGGGGATCTGAGAAACTGGGGTTCAGAAGAAGGAGAGAGACTTTTCACCATATGCTCTTTCATACTACTTGAATATTTTTTCAATGTGCAAATTACAGATATTGCCTCTAACACTAGTTGATTTTAAAAATTAAATCTCTTCAGTAAGATATGTTCTATTATTTTAATTCTTCTAGAATATGCCACTGCTATCATATAGGCACAATGGCATTTCTTTAACTTATACTCCAAAAAAATTCTGTCAACTTTTTCCACATTAAGCAAACTGATAATGCTGTGGGTTTAATTCTGGTGTGAAATTTTTGTTAAAATGATTAGGTTTTTTGGGGATAGTTATCCAGTTTGATTCCATGAAATAGAACTATAGCTTATTGAGTCCTAATTGATTGGAGTAGATTGCTCCAATTATGCTATAGGAACACAAAAGATGAATGTTCTAACCATGGCTTCTGGCATGTGTGAGGGCCTTGATTGGCTTTGCTGGATGATGGAATGTTGTAGGTATGAATTATAGAGAAGAATAAGAAACAGAAACTTCAAAGATTTAACAGTGAAGCCTGCAAATTCATGCCAAAATTTTCACCAACTGACAGCAAAATGAGAAGAGCAAAGATATGAAATGGGTTTTTTGAAAGCTACATTTACTCAATTTAAATTCTGACTTTGGAAATTAGAATCTTCTATATTTTGTATGTGACAAGTCCTTTCTTTTATGAATAATGTGATAACAAATAGTAATTGTTGACTTTTATTTTTTAAAGCTCTTATTTGATAAAATAAAAGGAAAAAAACCTATGCTTAACTCCCCAAATTTGTTTTGTTTGGTAACTATGCTTGGTAACAACAAGAAGCCAGAAGTTATAGAGCTGTCAGAACAGACTATCAGTGAAAACCAGACGTCCTAGCATTGGCTACTTCTTATTAGACTTTTTATTTTTTATCAGTAGTTCTATGTAAGACACTATTTCTAAAAGTACTACATAAAACAAGCATCAATATTAGTACATTCTCAATATGATTTGCTTTTTAAAAGAATTATCTAAAACTTTCACATTATTTTTTTAAAAATTTTCACTTGGAAACAGTAACTCTTTCATAAAACAACAATTTTAAGAAAATTGAACATGACTCCTAAAATAGTAAGCTAAAGCACCATGAGAAAATGTTTTACATTTGATTAAAGCCATAACTGGGAAACATCAGCACCCTTAATTCTCAGTGACCACTTTCACCCTCCCTACCATGAAGGCCTGCTCATCATTAACCAAAAGGAAGAGAGTATTAGAGCTATGACAGCAACTTCAATTTGTTGACAGACTGTTGACCACAGATTTTTTTTTTTTCCCTCAAGGATTCATTTTTTTGTCTTCCAGCCTTTTGGGGTCATTGTAAATCTGTATGGCAGCTTTGATGGGAACACATAGTCAAATCAATGACCCAGTACACTGGGAAATAAATGACACTGGACTTGGGTTCAATTTCAGTGCAGTTCAGTTCAGTCACTCAGTCATGTCCAACTCTTTGCGACCCCATGAATTGCAGCACACCAGGCCTCCCTGTCCATCACCAACTCCCAGAGTTCACTCAGACTCATGTCCATTGAGTCAGTGATGCCATCCAGCCATCTCATCCTCTGTCGTCCCCTTCTCCTCTTGCCCCCAATTCCTCCCAGCATCAGAGTCTTCTCCAATGAGTCAACTCTTCGCATGAGGTGGCCAAAGTACTGGAGTTTCAGCTTTAGCATCATTCCTTCCAAAGAAATCCCAGGGCTGATCTCCTTCAGAATGGACTGGTTGGATCTTGCAGTCCAAGGGACTCTCAAGAGTCTTCTCCAACACCACAGTTCAAAAGCATCAATTCTTCAGCACCCAGCCTTCTTCACAGTCCAACTCTCACATCCATACATGACTACTGGAAAAACCATAGCCTTGACTAGATGGACCTTTGTTGGCAAACTAATGTCTCTGCTTTTGAATATGCTATCTAGATTGGTCATAACTTTCCTTCCAAGGAGTAAGCGTCTTTTAATTAATTTCATGGTTGCAGTCAGCATCTGCAGTGATTTTGGAGCCCCCAAAAATAAAGTCTGACACTGTTTCCACTGTTTCCCCATCTATTTCCCATGAAGTGATGGACCAGATGCTATGATCTTCGTTTTCTGAATGTTGAGTTTTAAGCCAACTTTTTCACTCTCCTCTTCCACCTTCATCAAGAGGCTTTTTAGTTCCTCTTCACTTTCTGCCATAAGGGTGGTGTCATCTGCATATCTGAGGTTATTGATATTTCTCTCGGCAATCTTGATTCCAGCTTGTGCTTCTTCCAGCCCAGCGTTTCTCATGATGTACTCTGCATATAAGTTAAATAAGCAGGGTGACAATATACAGCCTTTACGTACTCCTTTTCCTAAATGGAACCAGTCTGTTGTTCCATGTCCAGTTCTAACTGTTGCTTCCTGACCTGCATACAAATTTCTCAAAAGGCAGATCAGGTGGTCTGGTATTCCCATCTCTTTCAGAATTTTCCAGTTTATTGTGATCCACACAGTCAAAGGCTTTGGCATAGTCAATAAAGAAAAAATAGATGTTTTTCTGGAACTCTTTTGCTTTTTTGATGATCCAGAGGATGTTGGCAATTTGGTCTCTGGTTCCTCTGCCTTTTCTAAAACCAGCTTGAACATCTGGAAGTTCATGGTTCAAGTATTGCTGAAGCCTGGCTTGGAGAATTTTAAGCATTACTTTACTAGCGTTAGGGAGCATCTATTGAGTGTCTGTGGCAGGCTGTCCTAGCATCTGGGTATAGAGCGCATGCTACCTGGCCCTTGTCTGATCTCAGATTGCTCACTGTCTACCCAGAATTCTTGTATGTATATCATTAACCATAATATGAAATCTGTGTTCTGCTAGAAACAGGATAAAGTACTATGGAAAGAAAAAGAGTGTGGAAGTGGGTAATTCCACCTGTATCTGAGAAGCTTTTCAAGGGTTTTAGGAGATGACTGCTTTGAAACTAGATCTTAAAGAATGAATGGTGAAAAAGACCTTCTATGCTCTGATGGCAGCTATCACAGAGATTGAACTTAACCTATTTATGAGCTTGTTTTCCCCATTAAAATGTGAGCACTTTAAGATAAGAGCTCTGCTTCATTCTGCTTTGTAGATACACTAGCACTTACCACCAGGGCTTCACACAGCAAGGGCTCAGTACAGGAAAGGAGGAACTGGCTAAGCAACAATGCAGATTCTGAAAGGCAGAGTTTAAAGCGGAAGATTACAGGCTCCTGATCAGTAGCAAGCAAGATCAAGAGGGACACTTTGGAAGAAACTAATACATAATACATGGTCATGACTCCTCAACTACCCAATCATGTCTTGAGTAAGCAGCTTTTTTAAAACTTTTTTTGAGGGGGGAGGGGAACCGCAGTAGGTCTTTGTTGCTGCATGTGGGCTTTCTCTAGTTGGTGAGTGGAGGTCACTCTCTAATTTTGGTGCAAGGACTTCTCATTGTGGGGCTTCTCTTGCTGTGGAGCATGGGTTCAGGGCATGTGGGCTTCAGTAGTTGTGGCACTGGGCTTTGTTGTACCACAGCTTGTGGGATCCTCCCAGACCAGGTATTGAACCAATATCCCCTACACTGGCAGGTGAATTGTTAACCACAGGGCCACCAGGGAAGTCCCTTGAGTAAACAGCTTTGAAACCTGCTTTCTACCATGAATTTTTACAGAATTCATTTATTATATTCCCGTCCTTGGTGATGAGATGTCAAACTTTTTAAATATCTGAATTCTGCACCTGATAGAGTTTGAGTATTTGACCGTACCTGAGGCTGATGACTTTGTACAACTTTAAAGAGGATGGAAAATGGATGCTCAATAAATGGGGTTGAATAATGGCAGTATCTCTTGCTTAGAAAATTTACAGCACATCTCGTGTAAAAGAAAATTCTTTGTTTTGCCTCCACACTGGGAAAGAGAGAAAAGATCACAGTTTCTTCTTCCTCCTTTCTCTTCACCTCCTGCTCCTCCTCCATCTCCTTCTCCTTCCTCTTTGTTTACTCAACTTGACAAAGATTATTCTTGTGGCCTTGCTTCATTTGTGCTTGTTCTCTGTTCCAATAGGTAGTTCTGGAATCTCCCCAGTGTAATGTCCATTTTCCATTTGATATTACCTGCAAACCCACCTTCAGTCTCCTAAGAAGATGGATATTGAGTCTTTCCCCTCTCCTCATCATTTCCTTCCTTGGGTAACACCAGTTAATTCCTAAGAAGTCCAGGGATTGCTGGTGCATACACTTATTTTTGTAGCTGAAACAAAAAACACACCACCTTCTTAACGCCCTCACTCCCAAACATGGTGAAGAAATGCTGCACAGGCAGAGAATGGAAGTACTTTTGAATTGGAGAGAGGGTAAGGCTTCAAAAAAGATACCTTAAACAAAGAGGTATTTAATTATTGGTAACATGATGAGGGACCAAAATATTCTGACACTGAACCAAAATAAACTTTATGGTTTCAAATGAGGTCAGGTCAGGTTATAATTTTTGTGGCCAAGGAGAATCACTATCTGGACTGAGTTTCCATAGTACAGGCTCTGTGATACCATTTAATGTGATGTTTGGCTGCTCATTTGTGGTATCAGAGAGGTGCCAATACCTATATTTACACAATAGAACAGAAAAACTATTACTTCCTTTTAGCCAGATGTCCATTTTTTGAGTAGCCTAGGTAGAAATTTAAATAACGTTCTGTAGCAATTCAAAACTCACTCTGTTCTGTAAAGAAACAAAACATATTTACGGTTCAGGCTTCTGCAGATTCAAAAGCGACAGTGGTGGCTCTAAAGGAGCACTAATGGGCTATTGGATAACAAGCATGTACGTTTTATTAACTGCATAAACAAGCATTAGCATTGTAGATTTCACTGCAGGCTATATACAGCCCTTCTTTCAGGACTCCAGACAGGGAGCCAATTATTAATTCTTTCACAAAGTAATTTACCCAACAAGGAACATGTTGAAAAATGATTCTTATGCCAACATTTCAGTCTTTTCTGAAGATGTTTCCCATTTAAAATAATGAAAATTTGGCCTGAGTTACTGGAAGCCCCTGGACAGCAGTGGTGTATAATGAGAAAGCTTGTCATTTATTAATTTTACAATTGTTACTCATTTAAAGAAGGAACTAGGTAAAACTTTATACTTATGGAAACTTATTTTCTCAATCTTTGCAGCTACCCAATAGTTTAGCTAATAATATCATTCCCATTTCACAATTGAGAGATAAACAGAGAGGCATGAGATAGAATTGAAGCCTGAGCTTTTCTGATGATATAACATTTAAGGGTATCTCTGTCCCAGTGGTAAAGAATCTGCTTGCCAGTGCAGGAGACACAGGAGACACAGGTCCCGTCCTTGGATAGGGAAGATCCCCTGAAAGAAGAAATAGCACCCTACTCCAGTATTCTTGCCTGGAGGATCCCATGGATAGAGGAGCCTGGTGGGCTACAGTCCGTAGGGTCTCTAGAGTCTGACACGAGTTAGCAACTGAGCACACACACACACATACACACACACACATACACACACTTCTAAACAAATAAGCCAAAACAGTTAATGAAGACCTACTGTGTGCCAAGCATGTTGATAGATACCTTCATTATGTGTTAAAATATTCTATTTTAAATAAAAAATGATGTTTCTGCTTTTTATTATTACAGAAACAAGATAGATTTCAAACTAAGAAAAAGAAAAGAAGCTAGTAGGGGAAAATACCTACAATCTTCTTCCTAAAGATGATTTACGTCTCCGTCTGGTCTCTCTTATTTTCTCTTCTTTTCGTTGAAAATCCTTCCTTACTTGTACTTTAATGTGGTCACAATACACATCCTGCTCTGTAATCTGCTTTTCTCACTTAAAAAATCTTAGGTATATTTCTATGAGAGTTCATATAGATTTTGTTTTGTTGTGAACCTTTCTTATGTCCTTTCGTATTTGTCAAATGTGAAGGGCATGTCTTACTTTTATAAAAAGAAAGCACAAAATGTATGTGCATATGCAGACACATACATTCTAAGCTGATTTTTCAGTCCATAGTTTTCCTGGCCCTATCCCCAGGGAAGGGCCTACCTCCCTGAGGATTTTTAAAGTGGTTTTGCAACTGAAAGTGAAAGCGTTAGTTGCGCAGTTGTGTCTGACTCTTTGCAACCCCATGGACTGTAACCCACCAGGCTTCTCTGTCCATGGAATGCTCCAGGCAAGAATACTGGAGTGGGTTGCCATTTCCTTCGCCAGAACATCTTCCTGACCCAGAAATTGAACCTGGATCTCCCTCATTGCAGGCAGGTTCTTTACAATCTGAACCACCAGGAAAGCTCCATCTAACTCAGAGAACACTTACTAAATGTGTATAATCAATAACTCTGAGAATAATGCAGATAAGATTCTATCTGTGTCTTTATATCACAACCAGCAGGGGGGAAAAAATGGAAATTCAAAAGTTTGCTTCAACATTACAATCCTTGGTGTTCCTTGGCCTCCAAAGAAGTTTTGGGATTCAGTTTATCAACTGTCAATAGGCAAATGCATGTTTTTCTTTTCCCATGAGCTGATTAAAGTTGTGGTCTCTTGTAATTCATGGCATTCCATTGTATTTATTTCGGCTGGAATTTTCAGGCTGAATTACTGTAACTAATATACCACTAAGTCTGTGCTGCAAAATCCCTGACCTTTTGAATCTTCCTTTTTAGCAGAAAATTGGCATAAGAAATTTCAACACAATAAACACTTTAATTTTTTCTTAATCTTGATCCAGAATCCATATGGTTCAATTTAATTATGTCAGAGGATCTCTGCCATCAGTATCAATTTGGATTGAGAGGTTTTGAAGATTGTGGTGATAGGAGGAAAAAAAGATAGATGAGATAATTCTATTTGCAGTGGATTATTGAGGGGGAGGGGGACAAAAATATGAAATGTGAAATCCTTTGGTCTTTTCTAAAATAATTTGTGCCCACAGCTCATTTTGAGTAAATAGAGTTGTTGGCTTTTAAACCATGAGATCTGAGAATTATTTTCAATTTTTCATTTGTCATTGAAGAATCTCTGTGTGTATCTATCAACAACACAATCATGGACTGTTCATGCTTATGGATAGATATCCTTCAGTATAGAATTGGGAGAGATTTTGAAGTAAGAGATGACGCGGAAGCAGCAGCAGAGGGTGGTATATTCAGGATTTGGCAGGGACATTGTGGGATGTAGACTGATATTTCTACTATCTTAGGGGCTGGCAAACTTTTTGTAAACGGCCAGATAGTAAATTATTTTAGATTTTGTGGATGACATTGGTCTCTGTCGCTGCTGCTTCTTCATGTTGCTTTTGTTTTGTTTTATTTTTACAACTCTTTAAAAATGTAAAAATGACTCTCAGCTCACGGACTGATCCAAAACAGGCCATGGGTTGGATTTGGCCCACTGGACTTACTCTGCCAATGCCTTTATGGAATCATTGGAAGATAAAGTCACTCATAAACCATCAGAGTGTGAGATGCTGCTGAGGATAACTACAATCATACTTTCCATTTTTATTGTTTTATGGTTTACCCAGTATTATCCTTGGACTTTGTCCCATTTGATCCTCAAAATAATGCTTACGGCAAATGTCATTATTCCTATATTAGAGAAAAGAAAATAAGTTCAGAGGAGTAGTGACTTGCCCCAAAATACACAGATGATGAGGGGGGAAGCCAGAAATGAATGCATCTTGTGATTCAAGTCTGTTGCTCTTTCTGTTAAACTCAGATTGAGTCAGAGAAAGCATTGGTAGAAATAAACGCAGGCGGAGGAAAATGCTGCGTGCATGCTTGCGTGCTCAGTCGTATCTGACTCTTTGTGACCCCATGGATTATATATAGCCCTCCAGGCTCCTCTGTCCATGGAATTCTCCAGGCAACAATACTGGAGTGGGTTGCCATTTCCTACTCCAAGGGATCTTCCCAACTCGGGGATCACACCCATGTCTCCTGCACTGGCAGACAGATTCTTTACCACTGAGCCACCTGGGAGCCCAGGGAAGCTGCCAGCTCAGGATTAACATGTCTGTCCCCTGGGACTCCCAGCCTTAATGTGAACTAAAAACCCAAGAACACATATGCCCCACTTCTTCCACAGTGCAGCAGCTTTCAGGTTTTGATAAATCACCACATCAATTTGCAGCCAACTCAGGATTTGGAGAAATCTCTAGTTAGCTCATTATTCCCACCTACACTGATTTTTTTAAAAAAGATGTGATTTGTGTTTTATTAATGCTTTAAAAGACTAAGCATGGGAGTGATAGTTTAGGTCCCAGGAACATAGTCCAAGTTCCTGTAGTTGGAATGGGGAGGTTAGGAGAACAACAACTGTTCGATTCATCAGCCTGCCAACAGGAGTCAAGCAGTGAAATATAACAGAATTGTTTGGAAAGACACGTTAACTCAACTTGTGTGGCCCGGAGGCTAATCAGCATCTACATCATAAAGACTAGGCAAAGGTACATATGGGACTCATTCCTGCATTTTTATGGGTTAGAGACATGAATTGTGTATCCCATTACACAGCAGAGTAGCACCAGTATGGGGGAGATAAGGTCCAAAAAATACAGTAACTGTGGATTATATTGTGATATCATTTTCACTAAATATCATGGGCCCGAACTGTTCACTGATATTTATTTTTTGATTTGGGTTTTTATTCATTGTTTCCTATATATAAAAGTGCATCTTTCTAAATAGCCTGTCACTCTGTTACACTTACTTATTAAATGAGTGCTAGCAGAGTGCTGTGACCACTTGTGGGTTCTGCAGCTTGAAAATGTGGCAAGGTTGAAGAAGGTTCAGAAGAGACTCTGAAAAATAAAAGTACTAGAAAAATAAAGCCTGAGAGGCAAAGAGTAAAGGGATTTATTTTTGCTGAGTTTTAAAAAAGCTTAAGGGTGACTGATGCTGTGATTAGTGATCACATAGAAGACTTTTTTATGCAGAAGATACAAAACAGTTATTTTCTCTTTCTGTTCAGAATGAACTTTGATTTCCAATTTGTGGACTTCAAAAAGAACTGGTGGGAAAGAGGAGGGGGAGGTTACTACCAAATTATTTTTAAAGACTCTCGAATTTATTTTATTTTATTAAATACTAAGTATAAAAATATGATGATTTTTTTATGGTGGGAAATGTTTGCTGTTGAGAGGTGGCCTTTGTCTTTGAAAGGATTGAGAACCACTGATTTTGAATACAGCACTGGAATGTGAGTGTGGCACAAAATGAATTTCTTAGCAATAAGAATCATTAACTGGCAAACATTGTAACATAATTTGCTGCTGCTGTTTGCCGTTTAGTCTCTGAGTTATGTCTGATCCTTTGAAACCCCGTGGACAGTAGGCTGCCAGACTCCTCTGTCTGTGGGATTTCCCAGGCAAGAATACTGGAGTGGGTTGCCATGCCCTCCTCCAGGGGATCTTCCCAATCCAGGGATCAAACCTGAATTTCTTGCACCTCCTGCATTGGCAGGCAGATGCTTTATCTCCGAGTTACTTTGCTACACCAATTAAATAATTGAGACCATTATTGTTTCAAGGTGACACAGGAGCTTGTTCATTTATTTATTCCACTGTTACTCACTGAGCATCATCCAGGTACCGATGCATCAGGCACTCTGCTCGACCTGGAGCTACAGTAGGGCCAAGGCAGTTAGTGTCCCTGGAATCAGGTCACTCGCAGTCTCCAAGTGGCTAGTAGTACAATATATTAATTAATGCCCCGCCCATGGGATCACTGCCATTTCTGTAGTTCTATTACCTTCTATTGAACAGCAAGAATAACAGATTTTGAAAAATAAAGAAGAATATTTACTTGTGAGGCTTATTTCTGCGCTCAAAATAAAATTATAACTAGTAACTTAAAAAAAGAGTCTCCTTTCAAAATCCTAAATTTTATTTCCCAACGTGGAACAGCTAAGAATATTCACTTTTCCTGCTCAAATGTCAGACGAATGTTTCCTGTAGTCAAAAGTTACCTCACACCCCTCCTTCTGTTTGTTTTTTCTCCAGGGTAAGGGTAAAGAGGGCTGTATCCTTTTAGTTGTAAATTGGCCTCGTTCCATAGATGATGATTTAATCTCCAATTACTCACTGAGCTTTCAATTCACTTAGAGGTCTTCATGATGATAACTTTTCTTTAAAGAAAATCATACATTTATCTTAGTGGACTGGCTACACAAAGTCTATGATTACAATGTAGATAAGAGATACTCATCTCTTCTACTTAAGAGCTGGATCACAGTAAAATAATTTTACTTGAAGCTCATCTTTTTTCCTTTCTTTTTGGTCCTTTTAATATTATCTTTAACAGCACAGACAGTACGAGAAAGAAATGAGAGCTGTCATCTTTTCTTCAGGAATTTTAGAAACGGTGCTTTTCTCATTAGCTCATTAATTGAAAAGTCTTAAAACAGTTTCCCTTACACACTTAAATCTGCAAAAACATCTAGACTTTGTTCCAAATCTCTGCCTCCTATGGTGGATAATGTTTACTGAGCACTTAAATAGGAACCAGCCCTGTTCCAAATACTTTACATATATTTGCTCATTTAATTATTGTAACCTCTCTATGAGACAGATACTATTGTTATCCTCATGATACAGGTGAGGATGCTGAGGCTCAGAGAGGTTAAATAATCAATCCAAAGTCACGCTGGTAAAGCCTTGGAAGTGGCTCTTCACCACATACCCGGTTCTGTTTCTCAAGAAGGAAATGGTTGGGGGATTTGAAGCATTCTAACTTGAACACAATAAAGAAGCAATAATCAAAAGAAAAAATTTTTTAAACATGACTTTATTTCCAAACTGCCTCTTGTGGTATATTTAATAATGAAGTGCAAAATGAATAGCAGTGAAAAATGAACGAACCGCAGTTAACTACAGTTGTCCCCTTCTCATCTGCCATTCAGCTTTCCTCGGTTCAAAAATGTTAAATGGAAAATTCCAGGAGTAAACTAAAAATTCACAAGTTTTAAACTGCACCCTGCTCTGAGCAGCATGGTGAAATCTCACAAGGTCCTGCCTTGGTCGAGAATGCTCCTGTCTGTCCCTCCTGCTTGTCACTTAGCAGCCATCTGTCTGGGTTCTGAGAGCTCAGATGACCACCAGGGAATTACAGTGCTTCTGTTCAAGTCACCTTTATTTTGCTTTAACAATAATGGCCCCAAAGCACAAGAGCTGTGACGCAGGCAATTCTGAGAGCCGAAGAGACATCATTAAGTGAAAAGGTGAAAGTACTCCACTTAATAAGGAAAGAAAAAACATCGTGCACAGAGGTTGCTAAGATCTATGGTAAGAACAAATCTTCTAGCCATGATATTGTGAAGGAAAAAGGAATTGCTAGTTTTGCTGTCTGCCGTCGCCCCTCAGACTGCAAAAGTTACAGCCACAGTGCATAATCAGGGCTTAGTTAAGATGGAAAAGACATTAAGCTTATACAATAAGATATTCTGAGAGAGACCACATTCATATAACTCTTATGAAAATATATTGTTATAATTGTACTATTTTATTACCAGTTATTGTTACTCTCTTACTGTACCGAATTTATAAATTAAACTTTAGCATGAATATGTATGTTAGGAAAAATACAGGAAGTATCAGGTGGAGTCCTATCTGAGGTTTAAAGGCTTTCACTGATAGCCTTGGAAGTATACCCTGTGGGTAAGAGACATGACAGTGTATCAGCAGAGCCAAACATCACAACATAGAGTTTTAAAAAGGACATAATAATTCAATTTATAAAACATTCAAAACCACACAAGCCAAAAAGGATAAGATTCAGGAACATTCCTATTTGCGGAGACTTGAGGGAACCCTATACACAAAATTCAGGAGAAAGAAAGGGGAATATAATTTGGGAAAGCTACACAGGATTTCAAAGCATTGATAGTAGGTGCACAGATGTTTTTATTATTATTTTAGCCATTCATATATGTTATGTATTTTATATGTATCATGCTTCATAATCACATATTTTAAGGAAATAATATTATACAAATACAAGGAAGTATTTTAATACAAAGCAGATTGTCCTAAGATTTCATCCAGTATCCTATAACTAGGATACATTTAGTGTGAATTTCTACTCACTAAAATGACTTTTTGTCATTGTTACGACTGAAAAATCTTTTGAATTGTAAAAGAATAAATTATGCTTATTATTATAATTGCCCCCTCCTGCCCAAGGGCATGGCTCAGTGGTGAAGAATCCACTTGCAATGCAGGAGTTTCAGGAGGTGGAGCTTGGATCCCTGGGTCAGGATCATTCCCCAGAGAAGGAAATGGCAACCCACTCCATATGCTTGCTTGGAGAATCTCATGGACAGAGGAGCCTGGTGGGCTACAGTCCATGGAGTCACAAAGAGTTGGATGTGACTGAGGGACTAACACCTTCACTTTCAATAAGAACAAAAGAACAGAAGAAGTAGAGTAATCCTGTACAGGTAGGACTGTACTTTACATAAGATATGCGCTTCCCAGGTGGCAGTAGTGGAGGCACTTCCCAGGTGCCAATGCAGTAGACACAAGAGACGGGTTTGATCTCTGGGTCCACCTGGGTTGGGAAGATCCCCTGGAGGAGCACATGGGAACCCACTCCAGAATTCTTGCCTGGAGAGTTCCACGGGCTGAGAGGAGTGGCGGGCTACTGGTCCATAGGGTCACGAAGAGTCAGACAGGACTGAAATTACTTAGCACAGAACATACATAAGATATCCTGCCTCTTCCAGACTTCTAGACTCCTATTCAGTACCCAAGAAAAGAAGTTTTCAGATGCCATCAGTTCTTAACTGTTACTTTTCAACCATGAGTATGAATTCAATAGACATAGACTAACAACAGTGATCTAATCTTGCAAATGCCACACTAATGTTCATATATGATACCTGGTTCTCTACATGTGATCTGAATCTCAAGAGCAATCAGTCAGTGGCAGGGGTTCCTAGAGCCCACTCCACTTGTCCCCATCTCTGACTTTTCAGCTGCTCCCACTCATTTTCCCCTGGCTATTTTTTAGGCATGGAGACAAAAGACTTGGATGTGGAAAAGGTAAAGAAGTTTTTTGTCTTCTTCTCATTACTCTCCAAAGTCCAACCCTGAAATCATCAATGCTGAGGGACACTGAGAAACAGGAATTGGCTTATTCAGTCATTCCATTTCGATCAGTGAGTGTCTTTATTGAGTTATCTGCTGTTGAGTTTCTGGGTCCTGGTAGCCATGAATTGTGCTGGGTGCTGAGAGAAGCACAAAAGCTAGGTTAAGTGTGACTCCTGCTGAAAGATGTATCATTTAATTGGGGGAGAAATGCTAAATAAATTCTGTAATTGAAAAACAATACAAACACAACATATATGTATGTATGCTTATGGAGTTGGGATGGGGGGAGAAGAAGAAATTATTAAAAAATGAAGCAAACATTTTACAAATCTGGATAGTTTACAGAAATCCCTTGTACTATTCTGCTAACTTTCTATAAGCTTACAATTATGTTAAAATAAAGAGTTACCCCCCAAAAAAAAGTAAAAAAAAAAAATACATACACTGTACAATTACCTAAATAGTGTATCACATACAATAAATGTTTCAGGAGTTCAAAACTAGCTTTTATTTTAAAAACAAATTTTTTTCTTGAAAAATTCTATGGATCCTATAGATTATTGCATTCTAAAACATTTGAGAGTTAACCAAGGCATAAATTTTAAGATAGTGCATTTTAACAAAATAACATCACATCATTTAAAGTAACAGTTATATTTTTGGTAAGTAAAATGTTATATATTTGCTTAATGCATTACAAGGATAATGAAAATGAATGAACTACACCTCCATACATTGTATCACTGTGGATAAATCTAATTATCATAGCTTTGAGTAAGGAGTACTTCAAGAATACCAAATATCACTTATACAAAGTTTAGAAACATATAATAATCAATATATTATCTAAGGATATCAAGATTAAAAAGCAAAAGAATGGTAAACACAAAATCAGAGGAGTGGTTATCCTTGGGAGGAAGATGGTATCATTCAGAGGGGTGCCTAAGATTTAAGTATAAAGATTTCTTTCCTAATCTAGTGATGGGTACATGGGTATTGGTTTTTATTTCTACATAAAATATGGTATATTCTTTTATATGCATAAAACACCTTATAATAATTTTTTATTGTGGTAAACTATATGTATTCTTAAAATTTAGCATTTTAACCATTTTTAAGTACATTTGCAATTCAGTGGTATGAAGTATATTCACACTGTTGCACAACTATCTGCCTCTGAAACTGTTTTTAAAAAACAGAGTTTATATTTTAGAGCAGTTTTAGGTACACAGTAAAATTGAGTGGAAGATACAGAGATAGCCCTAAACTCCCTACTCCCAAACATGCAAGCTTGACCATTATCAACATTCTCCACCAGAGAGGTGTATTTGTTATAACTGAATTACATTCAGTTCAGTCAGTTCAGTTGCTCAGTCAGTGTCCAGCTGTTTGCAACACCATGGACTGAAGCACAGCAGGGTTCCCTGTCCATCACCAACTCTTGGAGCTTGCTTAAACTCATGTCCATGGAGTCCATGACACCATCCAACCATCTTGTCATCTGTCATCCTGTTCTACTGCCCTCAATCTTTTCCAGCATCAGGGTCTTTTCCAATGTGTCAGTTCTTCACATTAGGTGGCCAAAGTATTAGAGATTCTGCCTCAGCATCAGTTTTTCCAATGAATATTCAAGACTGATTTCCTTTAAAATTGATTGGTTTAATCTCTTTATCTCCTTGCAGTCCATGAGACTCTCAAGAGTCTTCTCCAACACCACAGTTCAAAAGCAACAATTGTCTGGCACTCAGCTTTCTGTATCCATACATCCATACATGACTACTGGAAAAACCATAGCTTTGACTAGACAGACCTTTGTTGGCAAAGCAATGTTTCTGCTTTTCAATATGCTGTCTAGGTTGGTCATAGCTTTTTTTCCAAGAAGCAAGCATCTTTTAATCTCATGGCTGCTGTCACCATCTGCAGTGATTTTTGGAACCCAAGAAAATATAGTCTCTACTGTTTCCATTGTTTCCCCATCTATTTGCCACAAAGTAAAGGGACTGGAAGTACATCAAGGCTGTATATTGTCACCCTGCGTATTTAACTTCTATGCAGAGTACATTGTGAGACACGCTGGACTGGAAGAAGCACAAGCTGGAATCAAGATTGCCGGGAGAAATATCAATAACCTCAGATATGCAGATGACACAACCCTTATGGCAGAAAGTGAGGACGAACTAAAGAGGCTCTTGATGAAAGTGAAAGAGGAGAGTGAAAAAGTTGGCTTAAAACTCAACATTCAGAAAACGAAGATCATGGCATCTGGTCCCATCACTTCATGGGAAATAGATGGGGAAAGAGTGGAAACAGTGTCAGACTTTATTTTTGGGGGCTGCAAAATCACTGCAGATGGTGATTGCAGCCACGAAATTAAAAGACGCTTACTCCTTGGAAGAAAAGTTATGACCAATCTATATAGCATATTGAAAAGTAGAGACATTACTTTGGCAACAAAGGTCCGTCTAGTCAAAGCTATGGTTTTTCCAGTGGTCATGTATGGATGTGAGAGTTGTACTGTGAAGAAGGCTGAGCGCCGAAGAATGGATGCTTTTGAACTGTGGTGTTGCAGAAGACTCTTGAGAGTCCCTTGGACTGCAAGGAGATCCAACCAGTCCATTCTAAAGGAGATCAGCCCTGGGTGTTCTTTGGAAGGAATGGTGCTAAAGCTGAAACTCCAGTACTTTGGCCACCTCATGTGAAGAGTTGATTCATTGGAAAAGACTCTGATACTGGGAGGGATTGGGGGCAGGAGGAAAAGGGGATGACAGAGGATGAGATGGCTGGATGGCATCACCCACTCGATGGACATGAGTTTGAGTGAACTCCGGGAGATGGTGATGGACAGGGAGGCCTGGCATGCTGCGATTCGTGGGGTCGCAAAGAGTCAGACACAACTGAGCGACTGAACTGAACTGAACCAAACTGAAAGGGACTGGATGCCATGATCTTAGTTCTTTGAATGCTGAGCTTTAAGCCAACTTTTTCACTCTCCTCTTTCACTTTCATCAAGAGGGTCTTTAGTTTCTCCTCCCTTTCTGCCATAGGGTGGTGTCATGTGTGTATCTGAGGTTATTGACATTTCTTCCAGCAATCTTGATTCCAGCTTGTGCTTCATGCAGCCTGGCATTTTGCATGATGTATTCTGCATATAAGTTAAATAACCAAGATGAGAGTATACAGCCTTGACGTACTCCTTTCCCGATTTGGAACCAGTCCATTGTTCCATGTCCAGTTCTAACTGTTGCTTCTTGACCTGCATACAGTTTTCTCAGGAGGCAGGTAAGGTGGTATGGTAGTCCCATCTCTTTAAGAATTTTCCATAGTTTGTTGTGATCCACACAGTCAAAGGCTTTAGCGTAGTCAATGAAGCAGAAGAAGAAGTTTTTATCCGGAATTCTCTTGCTTTTTCGATGATCCAGCAGATGTTGGCAATTTGATCTCTGGTTCCTCTGCCTTTTCTAAATCCAGCTTGAACATCTGAAAGTTCACAGTTCATGTGCTGTTGAAGCCTGGCTTGAAGGATTTTGAGCATTACTTTACCAGCGTGTGAGATGAGTGCAATTGTGTGGTAGTTTCAGCATTCTTTGGCATTGCCTTTCTTTGGGATTGGAATGAACACTGACCTTTTCCAGTTCTGTGGTCACTGCAAATTCAGTAAGGTGGTTTGTTAAAATAAATTGCATTTCTATATATTAACAACAACCAACCAGAACTTGAAACTAAATAGCAATACTACTTACAATAACATCCAAAACATGAAATACTTAGAAAAAAAATTTGACAACAGATTTGAAAGACCTGCACAGTAAAACTGCACAACATTGCTGAGTGAAATTAAAGATGATCTAAATAAATGAAGAGATAAACCATATTCATGGGGTCAAAGACTCAGTGTTGCTGTAAAGATAAACAGATGTTTAAAACAGAAGAGAGAGCTCAGGAATAGATGCACACATGTATGAACAATTAACTTTTTTAAACCACAACGCAAATTAGAGATACCAAGAGAACATTTCATGCAAAGATGGTCTCAATAAAGGACAGAAATGGTATGGACCTAACAGAAGCAGAAGGTATTAAGAAGAGGTGGCAAGAATACACAGAAGAACTGTACAAAAAAGATCTTCATGACCCAGATAAACACAATGGTGTGATCACTGTCACTTACCTAGAGCCAGACATCCTGGAATGTGAGGTCAAGTGGGACTTAGGAAGCATCACTACCAACAAAGCTAGTGGAGATGATGGAATTCCAGTTGAGCTATTTCAAATCCTGAAAGATGATGCTGTGACAGTGCTGCACTCAGTATGCCAGCAAATTTGGAAAACTCAGCAGTGGCCACAGGACTGGAAAAGGTCAGTTATCATTCCAATCCCAAAGAAAGGCAATGCCAAAGAATGCTCAAACTACCACACAGTTGCACTCATCTCACACGCTAGTAAAGTAATCCTCAAAATTCTCCAAGCCATGCTTCAGAAATAAGTGAACCGTGAACTTCCAGATGTTCAAGCTGGTTTCAGAAAAGGCAGAGGAACCAGAGATCAAATTGCCAACATCTGCTGGATCATCAAAAAAGCAAGAGAGTTCCAGAAAAATGTCTATTTCTGCTTCATTGACTACGCCAAAGCCTTTGACTGTGTGGATCACAACAAACTGTGGAAAATTCTGAAAGATTTGGGAATACCAGACCACCTGACCTGCCTCTTGAGAAACCTATATGCAGGTCAGGAAGCAACAGTTAGAACTGGACATGGAACAGACTGGTTCCAAATAGGTAAAGGAATATGTCAAGGTTGTATATTGTCACCCTGCTTATTTAACTTATATGCAGAGTACATCATGAGAAATGCTGGGCTGGAGGAAGCACAAGCTGAAATCAAGATTGCTGGGAGAAATATCAATAACCTCAGATATGCAGATGACACCACCCTTATGGCAGAGAGTAAGGAGGAACTAAAGAAACTCTTGATGAAAGTGAAAGAGGAGAGTGAAAAAGTTGGCTTAAAGCTCAACATTCTGAAAACTAAGGTCATGGCATCCAGTCCCATGACTTCATGGCAAATAGATGGGGAAACAGTGGAAACAGTGTCTGACTTTATTTTGGGGGGCTCCAAAATCACTGCAGATGATGATTGCAGCCATGAAATTAAAAGACACTTACTCCTTGGAAGGAAAGTTATGACCAACCTAGACAGCATATTAAAAAGCAGAGACCTTACTTTTTTCACAAAGGTCCGTCTAGTCAAGGCTATGGTTTTTCCAGTGGTCATGTATGATGTGAGAGTTGGAGTATCAAGAAAGCTGAGCGCCAAAGAATTGATGCTTTTGAGCTGTGGTGTTGGAGAAGACTCTTGAGAGTCCCTTGGGCTGCAAGGAGATCCAACCAGTCCATCCAAAGGAGCTCAGTCCTGGGTGTTCATTGGAAGGACTGATGTTGAAGCTGAAACTCCAGTACTTTGGCCACCTCATGCAAAGAGCTGACTCATTTGAAAAGACCCTGATGCTGGGAAAGATTGAGGGCAGGAGGAGAAGGGGACGACAGAGGATGAGATGGTTGGATGGCATCACTGACTCGGTGGACATGGGTTTGGGTGGACTCCAGGAGTTGGTGATGGACAGGAAGGCCTGGTGTGCTGAGGTTCATGGCGTCGCAAAGAGTCAGACACGACTGAGTGAACTGAACTAAACTGAATGCTTTCAGCAGGGAAAATGTAGTTTTTTTCAACAAATCATGCTAAAACAATTGAAAATTTATATGCAAAATAACAAATTTGCATCCAAACTCATAGTATATACAAAAATTAATTGAAGATGGACCTCAGACCACTAAATGTAAAGCACAAAATTATAAAAACTTCTAAAAAAATAACATTAAAATTTTTTTGAATTTTTACCTTGAAAAGATTTCACCTTTGACCATGAATTAGTCAAAGATTTCTTAGGTATAACACCCAAAGCATGATCTATAGAAGAAATAAGAGACAGGCATCAGTAGTTGGGGCTACCAGGATCTAGAGCACAGGCTCAATAGTGTTGCACAGGCTCAGTTGCCCCACAGCATGTGGGATTTTCCTGGACCAGGAATCAAACCCATGTCTCTTGCATTGGCAGGGGGATTCTTTACCACTGAGCCATCAAGAAGCCAAAGTACTTCCTTTTGAATAACACTATTAAAAGAATGAAAAGACAAACCTCAGAAAATATTTGCAAAGGATACATCTGACAAAGGACTTGTGTCCAGAACATTTAATGAAAAACATTCTCAAAGCTTAATAGTAAGAGAACAAGCAACGCTTTTTTAAAAATGGACAAAAGTATCAATCAGCCAGTCATCAAAAAAAAAAAAACATATGGATGGCAAATAATCATGTGAGAAGACACCCAACATCATTAGCCATTAAGGAAATGTAAATTAAAACCAGAATGAGATATCACCATACACCAATAAAATGTCCAAAATTTAGAAGAGTAACCATACCAAGTGCTGAGAATGAGGAGCAGCTTGAACTCTCATGGACCGTGGTAGCAACATAAGATAGTACAACTATTTGGAAAATGGCTGGCCGATTTCTTAAAAATTTAAGCAGCCACCTACCATATGAATCATCTATGATATTCCTAACTATTTACCCCAGAGAAAATAAAGCATATATCCATATAGTGATTTGTGCATGGCTGTCTCAAGCAGCTTTATTTGTAACAGCCCCAAACTGGAAATAATCCGTATGTCCAGTAAGAGGTGAAAAAATATACTTACTGTGGTATATACATACAATGGAATAGCAACAAAAAGGGATGAGCTATTAATACATGAAACAACATGGATGTATCTCAGAATAACTATGCTGAATGTTTGAAGCCAGAAAAAGAGTACATAATGTGTGATTTGATTCCATTTAAGTAAAACTGTGGAAAATGAAAACTAATCTATAGTGACAGCTGATAAGTTGTTACCTCAGGCAGAGTGTTAGGGAGGGATGCAAAAGAGGGATTCCAAGAAAGAAGCAGAAGAAAAATTGGGGAGTTATAACTACATCCACTATTTTGATTGTGTTTATGGTGATGGTTTCACTATGATGTATTTATGTATATATCATTTATTTATCAAATATATATACCCAAACTGAAAAGCAGAGACATTACTTTGTCCACAAAGGTCCGTCTAGTCAAGGCTATGGTTTTTCCAGTGGTCATGTATGGATGTGAGAGTTGGACTATAAAGAAAGCTGAGTGCTGAAGAATTGATGCTTTTGAGCTGTGGTGTTGGAGAAGACTCTTGAGAGTCCCTTGGACTGCAAGGAGATCCAACTAGTCCATCCCGAAGGAGATCAGTCCTGGGTGTTCATTGGTAGGACTGATGTTGAAGCTGAAACTCCAGTACTTTGACCACCTAATGCTAAGAGCTGACTCATTTGAAAAGACCCTGATGCTGGGAAAGATTGAGGGCAGGAGGAGAAGGGGACGACAGAGGATGAGATGGTTGGATGGCATCACCGACTCAGTGGACATGGGTTTGGGTGAGCTCAGGGAGTTGGTGATGGACAGGGAGGCCTGGTGTGCTACAGTTTATGGGGTTGCAAAGAGTCGGACACGACTGAGCGACTGAACTGAACTGAACTGAACTGAAACTTATAAACGTGTGCAGTTTAAATAAATGCTGTTTATTATGTCAGTTATACATCATGAAATCACTAAAAAATTTTATATAGTTCCTATGACTTTGTGCCCTTAATCATTCAACCAAAGCCTCCAATCATGTTTCAAATGCTCACATTTTCATCTTAATGACACTAACCATAAGTGGAAAACTGAAAAGTCATTAACTGCACTGTGAATTATTTTTAAGTACAGAGTACAAATAAACAATTATTTATTTTAAAATGTCTTTCAAAAACAAATATAAAATAATATATAGCCATACTATAAAAATCTAATAGGACTAGCAGTATGTGGAATTCAGCCTAGAATATAAAGTGAAAATTATGTACCTGTCCAAAAATAAAATAAAGTACATTGGGGCTCTGTGTGAAATTCTGAAGGAGCTTTCTCTCTTGGTGTGGTTCTAACCCTGTGATGAAAAATATCTTTTTTTAAAGTGTATAATTACCCTCTGTCACTCTTAAATCTCCTCTGGTGTGTAAGCTCACTTAATAATGGTGAACAGATGAGCAGAAATTAAAAATAAAGGACTTCGACCAATTTAGCACCCTGCACATAATGTACCTATAATGATAGTTTGATTGCCAGTGCCCATTATTTTGTTTCTGCCTTTTTTTTCTATTACTGCACGAAAGCCCTGGGTTTCAAAAAGAATGCAGCCTTCTCTTCTATAAAATCAGAGCAATTTACATGAACATCAGTGTTAGCCTGTATTAGAAAGATGCATAGAATAAAACAGAAAACATAACGTAATGCCACATGGACCATTGAATGTCACTGGCACTCTTCACTTAAATATCATATTACATTTTGGTTAATTTATTTTCCAAAAAGTAAAAAGCATGAATTTTTTTCCAGTGGAATAGGGAAGGAAATTGAAGTGTTTATGGATATTAAAATGAATAAGAAAAATATATTGAAACGAGGCTAGCAAGTCCCATACCATATTCCCCATATTTTATATGGAGCAATGAAAAAAAAAAAAAAAAGACTTTAAAGGTAAAACCAAAGAAATATGATTCAACTCTGACACAAAGTTGAAGAGTCTTGAAATACCATTAAATTTTAAATTATTTTTGTAATCTGAGAAACTGTTTAAAACTGTTACCTTTAATTACACGTTATCCAATCACTTTTGGCATCTTACTCATATTTATGCTTTTCTCGGGATGTCTACATGATCATAATACCTACTAACAATCTTAACTAATCAGTGCAGTAAAAATAATAAATTGCTTTTTTAATAGCAAAGAAGATCTCCGTCACTTTCTAGAGCTAAATCAATCAGTCTTTCTGATAAAGGTAGACACAACCTTCAACACCCCTGACTCAGTTCTCTGGTCAGGAGAACATTCCTCTGAGGATGCTGCATTCCCGGCTGAAGTATGAACAGGACTCTAAGGCTTCTGGGTGAATTGTGTTTGTGCAGTCAATGTGGGACGAGTGAGTGAGGAGGCCAGTGACATGACTTGATTAAAATTCAGCATATTACAAGTTCTGTGAGAAAATCTGTTCAGCAAAACCCTACTCACCACGAAACACAGCGTCTTAGTGCAGAGCTGAGGGCTCAATTATCACGGCTCCTGCCGGGCAGACGTGAAAGATGTAAACAGCTTGTGTTAATACTAGGGCCCTATCTAGTGCTAGGAAAAGATCTCCCTGTCCACAGACCTAGGGAATTGCCCAGGAGAACTGTGGATGGTTTTCAGTTACCTTAAAAACATCCCGTATAGGCCCTTCTTGTACGTGAACAAGTAGACTGTATGGATCATTTGTCTTTCCGTGTATGCTTACTCCCACTCTACACCACCTGTACAAGCAACCCTAGCCCTCAGTGTGAATATCTTCAATCATTATAACCTTTTCCTCAGTCACTTCCTTGATTTTATAGCAAGCTTTGCTCCATTTTGCCCCTTAGATGTTCTGGGACTTGAATAGGAAAGTGAATAGGAATTTGAATCAATTCTTTTGGGCTCTTTCCTGAAACCTGTTCTGTGTGGGGCCCTTGAGCTGCTTGTTGGTGTGTGAGGCGATGGAAGCCCCCTTGGTCCTCACGCTACCTGGTCGCTTGGTGGTGGGGGATCGGGGGTGTGGCAGAAAGCACTATTCTACACATATTAAGTGCCTCTGTGCACTGAGTCCTGTAGAGAACCAGCCCCTGACTTCCGCACGAAATAAGGGCGCATAGACTGAAGCTGGTGGGGGGTTGAGGAGGGCCGTTTATCTGGGGGGCTTAGCACCGGTGGTAGCCCTGTCTCTACGGCTCTGAGGAGACCACCTTTAGGCTGCTGAGCCCAGCCTTGGTCTCTTTAGGACAGGTTCAACGTTAGCAAGCTGGAAGTCATGCAGAAGAAAAACAGCAGAAAGGAAGAAGGCTCAGGGGGAGTGCCTTGACTAGGCCAGCTGAGAGGAGACCGGCCTCTCTGCCTTGGCTCAGTAACAGCCAGTGGGGCATGCAGGCCCCTTGCAAAGATCTGCTGAGCTTCAGCTCTGAGGAGCCAGGTCTTACCCAGGAGAAGCGTTGAGCATAGGATGTGACCCATGAGAAGAAAATGTCCCAGCCTTCAAGGTGGCCTGTGCATCTATTGTGAACAAACAGCAAAGGACTCTTCAAGGAGGAGTTGGATTTCAACCTTTTGAAGAAAAACGACAACTCCCCAGGTTAATAGTTGGTCAGTGGCTTGGACATAGGCCTTTCTGTTGCCGTAGTACATCTTGTTGTCTTCTTTTCTCTCCTCCTTGGCATTCGTAGACCCAGCAGAGATCAAGATGGGACAGATAACCCGCTTTTCAGGTGCTGGGAGACAGGGACATGCCAGGTTATTGTCATAGCTCTGTCTTACAGGCCCAGCAGGGAGCCGGCCTACATAGTGGAAAGGATGGTCAAGCTGACCTAATAAATATTTTCCATCCCTAACCTCAGTAATTATTTTCATGTGTCACAGCTCAGCAAGGAATGATGAAAAATAAAGTTTCCCTGATTAGACGAGACCCGCAGATCACTGGGAGCAGAATCTGAAACTGTTCTCTGTGTTGCTCAAGAAGCAACTCTCCACGCTCTTCAGGGCGCCGACGTCTCTACCTCTGCTCAGTTACAGAAAGTAAGTGAATTTGTTTCTTTTTCTGATTACACTTCTGTCTTTTCTTTGTCATCTACTCCCACCTTACTCAAAAATCTTCAGTACTGAGATTCTTCCCTGCTCCATTCTCCCTCCAAGATGTGCAAATACACCTATTTCACTCTGAGGACCTCAGACAGAATTCCCCTTGCAGCCACAGTGCTTCTCTGGTTGGGTGGGAAATGTGGTCAGATGAGTGGTAGGAAAATGCCTTTGGAAAATTGTTTGATTTGCTACAGTCTATTGAGTCCTAGTGGGAAGTCAGCATCCCTTTGCTATTTTGGAAAATTCTCGGAAATGATAGGCAAAAAAAAAAAAAATTCAGCTAAACATTTTCCATCTCAATAACTTTTCTAGATTGTCTCAAGGTAGGAGAAGAGGGCCCTGGGGGGAAGGGATCTGATGAACCAGGCCTCTCCCCTCTCCCCTCACTGGTGCTGGGGAAATGCCATCACAAAGCAAGGATCTCAGCTTAGGGGAGCTTTTGGCCCAGTGAAGGGTATGCATAATAAAGGGTAGCATAATAAAGCAAACCCCATTGAAACTATCTGCATTTAATTTCTGTTCAGAGCTCCTCATTAGAATTTAGTTGGCAAAGGATGGTTGACAACCCCGGTTTATTAGGAGGTCAGATGCAGTAGGTAATCGAAAATCAAATGCTGTGTTTGGCAGCTTCAAGAACATAACCCGCCTCAGAACAGCCTAGTAAGGTCTTTTAGGTTGATTGCTCACTTGCTCAGTTGTGACTCTTTGAACTCCACGAACTGGAGCCTACCAGGCTCCTCTGTCATGGAATTTTCCAGGCAAGAATACTGGAGTGGGTTGCCATTGCCTTCTCCAGAGGATCTTCTTGACCCAGGAGTTGAACCTGTATCTCTTGTGTCTCCTGCATTGGCAGGCAGATACTTTACCACCAGAGCCACCCAACTCTAATTTTTGCTTTGACCTTTCTTACTTCTATTAGGGCTTCCCTGGTGGCTCAGACTATAAAGAACCTGCCTGCAATGCAGGAGACCCAGGTTTGATCCCTGGGTCAGGAAGATGCCCTGGAGAAGGGAATGGCAATCCATTCCAGTATTCTTGCTTGGAGAATCCCCACGGACAGAGGACCGTGGCAGGCTACAGTCCATGGTGTTGTAAAGGGTCAGACATAACTGAGCAACTAACACTTTCACTTCTATTAGGATTAAGGATAAATTCTTTTTTTGAGGATTATTTTTTGATGAAACCCAATACTGACAGAATACAGGCTACTGGGTCGGGGTGCAACAAAACATCTTTTTCTACAGATTTGTTCTAGTGTAGTTTTCCCCAAACTGCCTAAGAATCTATTTGAGGAAGAGGCAAACTTCACCTCTGGGAACACTTTAGAAACTGGGTTCTGCCTCTTATCCTGTCTAGACAGGCAACAGATTTGGTGGGAAGTACACTGGCTTGAAGGTCACTGCTTTTGTTAGAGCCAAGAGAAATCTTAGGGGCCTCTGGTGACATCCTCTCTCTTTCAGAAGAGGAAAGTGAGGTCAAAAGAGGAACGACAATTGATTCAAATCTTTTGATGGAACTCCGGTCTGTTGACCCTACTTCTCATGTTCTTACTCAGAATACCAGCAGAATTAGCAAAGTATCTCTCCAAACTGTAGACCACCTTTTTTGTACAAGAGTCTGTTTTGTTTTGTTACACACATTTTATTGAGATACAACATGTGTGTATGTGTGCTTAGCTGCTCAGTCATGTCTGAGTCTTTGCGACCCCAAGGACTATTGCCCAACAGGGTCCTAAGTCCATGGGGATTCTTCAGAGCAAGAATACTGGAGTGGATTGTCATGCCCTTCTCTAGGGGATCCTCCCAACCCAGGGATTGAACCTAGGTCTTCCGCACTGGAGGCAGATTCTTTACCATCTAAGCCACCAAGGAAGCCCAAAATATAACATAAATGTACACAAAAATAAGTGTACACTTGATGCATTTTCACATAAGGTGACCCTGCATGACCTATATAATCAAATACCCAGGTTAAGAAACAAAATATTACCAAGCCCTCATCTGCCTTGGGTCCCTTTCTGGTCATTATTATACTAAGAGAGACCACCCTTCTGGCGTCTGGCTTCTGGCACCATAAATTAGTCTTGCCTGGTTTTGAACTTCAGAGAAGATGAGTCAGATGACGTGTGTGCTGTCTAGTTTCTGACTTCTTTCACTCACTTATGTTCATGAAATTCATTTATCGTGTTGTACATAGCAATACTTTTGGGGGCATGCAGTATTTCATTTTATGAATACCACAATTTATTCATTCTACTGTTGACGGACATCTAAATTACTTTCCTTTTTTATCTATTATGCATAAAGGGAACTTTTCTGTATGTGTTTCTGGTGGGCAGATGTATACCTTAGGGCTTCCCGGGTGGCTCAGTGGTAAAGAATCCACCTGCCAAGGCAGAAGCAGGAGATGTGGTTTCAGTCCCTGGATGGGGAAGATCCCCTGGAGAAGGAAATAGCAATCCACCCCAGTATTCTTTCCTGAAAAATCCCATGGACAGAAGAGCCTGGCAGGGCTACAGTCTGGGGCATCGCAAAGAGTTGGACATGACTTAGCAACTAAACAGCAAGAGCAGCACGTGTGCCTTACTGTTGGAGTAGAATTATTGGGTCATAAGGTATGTGTAGTCTAGTTTTAGCAGAAAATGCCCAACAATTTTCCAAATGACTGTGCCAATTTATATCTCTACCACCCGTATATGAGAGTTCCTATTGCTCTGTATCTTTGTCAACACTTGCCACTAATAATGCCTTTCTTAAGAAATGAGTTTAGTTACTTTTCTTCTATGTGTATAAGAACTGGAAGGTCAGGAAAGAAGAGGATTTGGTCCCCTGTTTCTTTTATATCTTTAAGTGTCCCTGAGACTTTTCAGGCTTTCCATTTGTACCAGTATTGCCATCCGTAGGTGGATTACCATAGTAGTAGCAGTCACATACCTTGAGGCACTGCCTTTTTAGGACCCTCAATTCTACTGCAGTCTACTATTCTACTATAGTCATCTAATCTAGGTTTGCTGCCAATGAAGATGACCTCCATTGCCTCCTGAAGTCTTTGGCTCTTCAGGATGATTCCATTGAAAAACAAAAACCTATTTTTTCACTTCCACCATAGATGACAGTTTAGGAATGACTTGATGGTTGAGAACTTGATTTTAATTCCAAAGAGAAGCACAGAAAAGATGTCAGGAGTAGGGCTGTAGAAGAACACCATCATCTCACTCTTGGGCTAACTGCCAGTCTGTGGCCTCAACGTTTTATAGCTTATTTTTTCCTAGAATGTTTACTTGGCCTATGAAGGTGTGCTAAGGCCAGAAAGAAGACAGACTGTTAGAGAACTTAGACTTGAAATCAATCTTTTAAAAGCAGAGTGAATTTTCCTGAAAACAGAACATTCAGCTGCTAGGTCCAAAAGTAAGGTTATACGGAAGAAGACAGAATCAGGTGGTTGCCAGAGAGGAGGGAGGTGAGAGGAGGAAAGAAACAAGGTGAGGGAAATTAAGAGGTACAGATTTCCAGTTGCAAAATAAATGAGTCATGGGTATGAAACACAGAGCATGGGGGATATAGTCAGTAACTGCAAAATCTTTTTATCGTAACACTGTAACTAGACTTACTGTGGTGATTGGTTTGAAGTATATAGAAATATCAAATCAATGTATGAATGTGAGAGTTGGACTGTGAAGAAAGCTGAGCACTGAAGAATTGATGCTTTTGAACTGCGGTGTTGGAGAAGACTCTTGAGAGTCCCTTGGACTGCAAGGTGATCCAACCAGTTCATTCTGAAGGAGATCAGCCCTGGGATTTCTTTGGAGGGAATGGTGCTAAAGCTGAAACTCCAGTACTTTGGCTACCTCATCCGAAGAGTTGACTCATTGGAAAAGACTCTGATGCTGGGAGGGATTGGGGGCAGGAGGAGAAGGGGACAACAGAGGATGAGATGGCTGGATGGCATCACTGACTCGATGGACGTGAGTTTGAGTGAACTCTGAGAGTTTGTGATGGACAGGGAGGCCTGGTGTGCTGCGATTCATGGGGTCGCAAAGAGTCAGACACGACTGAGCGACTGAACTGAACTGATGTTTCTTATCAGGAATGAACACAGTGGTGTAGGTTAATTATACTTCAAAAACAGACTCGTAGAAAAAGAGATCAGATTTTTGGTTACCAAAGGAGGAAAGTGGAGGAAGGTGGTCAAAAGGTATAAACTTTCAGTTATAAGATAAATGAGTACTAGGAATGTAATGTACAACATGATAAATATAATTAACACTGCAGGATGTTATGGAGAAGGCAATGGCACCCCACTCCAGTACTCTTGCCTGAAAAATCCCATGGACGGAGGAGCCTGGTGGGTCGCAGTCCATGGGGTCGCTAAGAGTCGGACAAGACTCAGCGACTTCACTTTCACTTTTCACTTTCCTGCGTTGGAGAAGGAAATGGCAACCCATTCCAGTGTTCTTGCCTGGAGAATCCCAGGGGTGGGGGAGCCTGGTGGGCTGCCGTCTATGGGGTCACACAGAGTCGGACACGACTGAAGCGACTTAGCAGCAGCAGCAGCAGGGGGATGTTATATATGAAAGTTGTTAAGAGAAAATTCTAAAGTTCTCATCACAAGAAAAAGTTTTTCTATTTAATTTTATATTTCTGTGAGATGATAAATGTTCACCAAACTTGTGGTAATCACATCTCATGTAGGTAAATCAAATCATTATTCTGTATACTATAACCTTATATAGTACTGTAGTCAATTTTATTTCAATAAAACTGCAAGGGAAAAAATTAAGGCTATACCCCAGACAGAAAGCAATTAATCCAGTATTTTTATGCTATGTTAACAGCACATTCTGGTAAGCCACATCTCTGTTTCTAACAAAATCAATATTTGGGCCAAAACTCTATAAAAATAAGTTAATTTACACCCCCAATATCTGAGATAGAGGTAAACTCAATTAACTTACATTTAACGGTATAAAGTTTTTCATAGTATCAACATCAGTTGTAAAATAACCTCCTCATATACAGTACCTCGCGTGGTCCTGACCACATCCCTCTGGGGGAGTTGCCTTGTCCCCATTGTATGCATCAGAAAACGGACGTGTGGAGAAGTTAAAGACCTTGCCCTTCTGTAAGTGGCCGACCAAGGATTCAAGGTACAGTCTGTTGGATTTCAGGTCTCTGATATTAGTTCCTACCTTCAACTGGCTCCTGCAGGGAATGGTAAGAGGGATCCAGGTTGGAAAGACCTTGAAGTTGTAATACCAGTCCTATGTTTATCCCCATCTCTCTGTCTGCACCTTGTTCCTCTCCCTCTCTCTCTCTCTCTCTCTCCCACTTTCAGGACCCGTCTACTCACCCAGTTACTCACAGGCAAGGTACGCCTGGTGCATTTGCTTCTCCTGATAAAACTCGACAGAGAAGGCCTCATAAACACGTTTCTGTTTTAGCAGACTGCTGAACACCATCTGCCAGCCCAATAAAGACAATCCTCCTTTAATTAGGAATGCTGAAATGTTGGAAATCCAGGCCAACTTCTAGCATTACAGAGAAAACTTAGGGCATGGAATCCTCAGAGGAGCAAACTGAGAGTTGGGCCCAGGTTTTCAGGGAAAACACACGACCTGCCGAAGTCCAGGAGAAATGGGGCCTTGTGCCCTGTTCTTGGGACGCTTCTCTGCACCCTCTAAAGTGGGCTCAGTGGTTGCACGGCCAGGAGCCAGACACACAGGGAAAACTTTTCAGTTATATTGCCATGTTTCTAGCTTGTTTCTTTCCTTACATATGTGCGTGTGTGTGTGTGTGTGTGTTTCATAAAAAGGGCTTAGTCAAAACTAAGATTCCTCTTTTTGGGTGTGCCACTATTGAGCAGATTCTAGACATTTCTCCAGCTCTCCTACCAAACTTAAATGCTCCAAAAACACATTTTTTTTTTCCTGGAGATGGTTTTATTCAATATTTCAGACATGGGACATATTCTTTCTAAAAAGTAAAAATAAAAATTGATTGTACCTGAGAATAACTGCATATATAGTATATACAATATTTTAATTTGGCATCCATTATGGAGTTAAGACAATGTCATTTTCTATCATAGAAAGAGAATGTTTATTTGAATGCAGTGTGGTTTTTTTGTCAGCCATGCTCTCATTCACATGTTGTTCACAACTAGGTTTCTTTGTTTGTTGGTTTTTATTTGAACTATAGTTGATATACAATGTTCTGTTAGTTTCATATAGCAAGTGATTCAGTTTTATATATATATATCCTTTTTTAAAAACTAGTTTCCACTATGGCTTATTACAGGATATTGAATATAGTTCCTTTGTGTTATACAATAAGACCTTGTTGTTAATTTTATATATAGTATTTATATATATAGTATATATTTTATTTTATATATAGTTGTTTATTTTATATATATCTGCTAATCCCAAACTCCTAATTTATCCCTCCCCCACCCCTTCCCCTTTGGTAACCCTAAATTTGTTTTCTATGTCTGTGAGTCTATTTCTGCTTGGTAAATAAGTTGATTTGTGTCGTATTTTAGATTCCACATATAAGTGATAGCATATATTTATCTTTCTCTGACTTACTTCACTAAGTTTGATAATCTCTAGGTCCATCTCTGTTGCTGCAAATAGCATTATTTCATTCTTTTTATCGCTGAGCAGTGTTCCATTGGATATATTTATATCCATTCATCTGTTGATGGACATTTAGTTTCCTTCAGTGTCTTGCCTGTTGCAAACAGTGTCCTATGAATATTGGGGAGCATGTATCTTTTGGAATTATAGTTTTCTCTGGGTATATGCCCAGGAGTGGGATTGCTGAATCATATGGCAAGTCTATTTTTAGTTTTATAAGAAATCTTCATACTGTTTTCCACAGTGGCTGCACCAATTTACATTCCCAAAACAACACTGTGGGAGGTTTCCCTTTTCTCCACACCCTCTCCAACATTTGTTATTTGAGACTTTTTAATGATGGCCATCCAGCCCTGTGTGAGGTGGCACTTTATTGTAATTCTGACTTCCTTTTCCCTACTAACTAGCAATGTTGATTATCTTTTCATGTGCCTATTGGCCATCTGTATGTCTTCTTTGGGGAAATGTCTATTTAGGTCTTCTTTGATTGGGTTGTGAATATAGTATATTTACTAAAGCCAAACAGATTTTTTTTTCCATTGTGTTAAATAAATTTCAATATATTCATGCCTTCATGAAGAGAAAACAGTTTGGTACATCAAAATAACAGATGCAGTTATTTCAGCTCTTAATATTCCTCAATGGTTAAGGTTTTTTTTGTTGCTGTTTTTGTTGCTATTGTTCCTAAATTTTAGCCTTTTTTGATTAATTTAGGGAATAATGTTACCTAATATTATAACCACCATGTAGATGAAGTATTTTTTTAAAAGAGTTTTTGTAGCAGGATTTGATAGTAAGTGTCACTCAATTCTAAAAAGATCTGAGTCTTGGAATTTAAAATATGAGGCCATATGAAGTATTATAATAATCAGAAGGGTAAATACATGGCAAGTTTTACCTTAGGGAAATTGTAGAATGCCTCAGACAAAATTCTGTGAAAGGAAATCTGACAAGAACCTGAATATTTCAGCAATGCCACGCACCATTATTGCTTAATGTAAGATGTAGTCATTCATGTCTCTTTAGCTAAAATCACTGAAGACCTAGAAATAAGTTGAACAAACAAAATTAATTCCACTTTGACTGTAGTGGTTAATGTCACAAACACTCACACACACTCTCTCCTAAATGGGCTCATATATAGGAGGAATGAGGAGATAGTTCCCATCAATATGATATAGTATAATAATATGGGTAATATATTAAGTTTAACTGGTCAGAACGTTGAGATAGAATTTTATTGATTTTTTAAAATTCTCTGCATGTTGTAATCACAAGTACAAATACCAGATCCTAATCCAAAAGGATTCAGTATCATGCTAGAAATAAACCACAAGTAAAAGAAAACCTCTGTAACGGCATGTCTCCTTAAATTAGAGTCATAGCTGACATTTTTGCTTTTATGAAAAGTGCTGTATTAAAATGACCATCTAAGACCTTTGACCCTAATTACTTCTTGCTCATAACAGTATTCTGTTGTCCCTGGTGGAATCCATACTTCCCTGATTTGTCAATGGCAGGCTTGCATGGGAAACATGTTTAGTCACCAGCACTGTACCTCCATGAAACAGCTTGATATTTTGTTATCAATATTAATCTGTCTCTTTAAAAAAAATCATTTCATAGCTTTTGGTAACAGCAACATAAAAAATTTGGGATACAAATCAGGAAATCTCCATTTATATTAATGTTACAGAAGAGATATTAGGGAAAACCTTGCACAGTCCACACGATAGATGTGAAGTTTTTATGTGTGCCTCTGGAAGGTTATAGTCTGTGGGGGTCACAAAGAATCAGACATGACTGAATGGTTGATTACACATGCATATTGGGTTATTAGCCCATGTTATAAATTGTTTATAGAAATGACATCAGATATTTGTGCTAGGTTGCTTCAGTTGTGTCCAACTCTTTGTGACCCTATGGACTGTAGCTTGCCAGGCTCCTCTGTCCACGGGATCTTCCCAGGCAAGAATACGGGAGTGGATTGCTATTTCCTCCTCCAGGGGATCGTCCCGACCCAGGGATCAAACCCAAGCCTCTTAAGTCTCCAGCAGTGGTAGGCAGGTTTTTTACCACTAACACCACCTGGGAAGCCCTCAGATTTTTATTGCATACCCTCTCAAAAATCAATCTTATTATAATTCCTACTTTTTATCCTTTTTATCTTAGTAATCACCAGCCCCTGTCAATTCTACCACCGACATCTTCTCTCTGAAATCTCTCCTTTTCATCTCCATTACCTCTGCCTTTTTCATGTTGCCTTTGCAACAGTATCCACACATATCTTCTATATCTTTTCCTCAGATACCTCTTCTAAGCTACTACCCACCACACTAAACCACACTAATCTGATCATGCTAAACACCTTTAATGACTCTTAGCCAAGTAATAATGGTCACACACGCACCTTTAATTTTCTAGACATCAACCGTTAGTACCTGATAGAAAAGTCGAGGATGATAGAAATTACAATTTAAATACTGAAATGCTGCAGACGGAACTTGGGTTCCATTTCACCAAATGATACCAGGTTCCAGAGTGAGTGAGAGAGGAGGTATGACTCTTTTCTTCCTTCACTTGAGGGTTTCTTCCTGCTTTCATGGGATGGGCATCTCACCACACTAAATGGAATGAGAATGTTTCAGATCAGATCAGATCAGATCAGTTGCTCAGTTGTGTCCGACTCTTTGCGACCCCATAAATCGCAGCACGCCAGGCCTCCCTGTCCATCACAAACTCCCGGAGTTCACTCAGACTCATGTCCATCGAGTCAGTGATGCCATCCAGCCATCTCATCCTCTGTCGTCCCCTTCTCCTCTTACCCCCAATCCCTCCCAGCATCAGAGTCTTTGTTTAAATATATATATTTCTTGTGTGATGTGAATTCAAAATGTAAGCTACTTTTTTCACTAGGTGCTCAATAGGAAAAACAGCCACCTCTATGAATTTATGGATTTTATGTCTAGAATGATTTATTGAGAGATGGCACGTGGGCACCAGCATGGCACCTTTATAAAAGACCTCAAAGATGATGAAATCTATTGAGATTTTTGCCTTGCTTTCTGGCTCTCAGACTTAGACACTTGACTTTGGGCTAGGCTGAGATTCTCTTGCGATTCTTCTGAGTCACCTCCTTGTGATTTGCCATTCCCTTCCGACATTCACTGTCTAGAACTTTGTGAATTATTTAGTGCCCTGTGTGCAGGCTCTTTTCAGGTTTCTGTTTGAGTCGATACAAGGCCTGGGCTTCCTAGGTGGATCAGAGATAAAGGATCTGCCTGCCAAAGAAGGAGACACAGGAGATGTGGGTTCAACCCCTGGGTCGGGAAGATCCCCTAGAGGAGGAAACGGCAACCCAGTCCAGTATTCTTGACTGGAACATTTCATGAACAGAGGAGCCTGGTGGGCTATAGTCTATAGGCTCACAAAGAGTCAGACACGAGTGAGTAACTGAGCATGCAACAAAGCCTGGCCTGAAGTAGATGTTTAATAAACACGTGACAGTGTGGAAAAGACCAATTTTAGCTCTAGCGCTATGTTAATAATTTTTTCTTAGCATTATGATCATTATATGCATGTGCAGTTGGGACTTAAAAATCACTCGTTTGGCACCAAAGCATGACTAATACAATTTTGCAGGAAATGCCTCTAATTTCTTTGAGTACCATGTGGAGGCCTCATGGGCCCAGAGTTCCTGACTGAGCTAAAGGACAACTGTAGGTGCAAAGAAAAGGAGCCGTATGATGGGGACTCACAGGGTGCTCTTTACCAGCTACAGATGAGATTTCCCTGACTGTTCTTTGCAGTGAAGTGTCTTGCTGCGATATTAAGATGAGAGGAAGCATCTCCATTTCAGAAATACAAGGGAAAACAAACAATCTGTCTGTCTGCATAACATTCCTTTAAAGTCAGATGAGTTTATTTAAAGCATGGTAGCCCTGGGAGGGGTGAGTAGACTGGCCAACCCTACCACAGAGCCTGCGGGAACCAGTGGCCTGGCTAACTTTCCACAGAAGTCTGTGTCAAGGTTTGTTGGGGTGGAGTAATGTTTCCTACCAAATAACTCAGACAGAGGATTAAACACATTTCTATGCAACTGTGGCAGATTTGGGTTTTATTTTTACCCTACAGTCCTTAAATTACAATACCTCTTTTGATGTGGCATATGCACATTGTGTATTCTTAACTGCTTATTTAGATACATTTGGGACTTTTAGAAGTCTTTTTTTTTTTTTTTTTTGTTGTAGATGCCAATAAATATGTTTGTAGGGGGAAAGGAATAAACTGTACTTTTATATTCCTGGATTGGGGATCCTAATAAGGTTTTAAAAATTTATAACCTAATGGCAAGCCATGTCTACCACTGCACTGTATCAAAAGATTTTTCCTTAAAAGGAAAGATGCAAGGTTTTTTAGTCTAAAAATGACCTGCTATAGTTTCCCATCTGGAAATTCTAACTGCCTTCATTGTCGGTATTCCCCTATTTTCTCTGCAAATTAAAACTATGGACAAGCACCAATTAAATGAGAGCACAAGATTCCTAGTTAAAGGACTTTTCCTTTTTCACTGATAGCTAAGCTCATCCTAACTCCACTACATCTTTGTTCCTTTTAACATTTGACTTGCAGGTACAATATTATATTTCCTCTTTGACACGGTAGACATTAGTGATGTTTTTGCCGTCTCAATGATTCCTAAAAATGCTCTTCTTCAGATTAGGAGCCCTGAGCTCCGAGAGCCTACATCTTCATCATGTTTGCACCCACAGAGACTATGAGAGAACAAACAAGTGGGTAGGGCAATTGACGCTTAACGCTAGCCAGTGACTGAGGTCTCATCAGTTTTGAAGTTCAAACTTCTGACTTTTGAGTTCATTGCCTAGTGCTTCCATTTCCTCCTACATTTGAATTCCTACTGTTGTGGAGGCCATTTAAGTTAATTGATGACTTGGCATATTTTTAGCCTCTGGAGTTTTGCATGTGAGGGCAGAGGAGGGAGACTGGGATTGTGGTTGGGCCTCACTGCCAAGCATAGCATTGTGTGTTACCCTGACCTTTGTCTGGAGTTCTCAAGACCCTAATTGAGTAATCCTATTAGTGGTGTCTTTTAGGAGAAAATATAGTACAGGAAAAAACAAATACTGTTTCATAACCATGTGCTGCTGCTGCTGCTAAGTTGCTTCAGTCATGTCCGACCCTGTGCGACCCCATAGACAGCAGCCCACCAGTCTCCTCTGTCCCTGGGATTCTCCAGGCAATAATACTGGAGTGGGTTGCCATTTCCTTCTCCAATGCATGCGAGTGAAAAGTCAAAGTGAAGTCACTCAGTCGTGTCCGACTCTTCACGACCCCGTGGACTGTAGCCTACCAGGCTCCTCCATTCATGGGATTTTCCAGGCAAGAGTACTGGAGTGGGTTGCCATTTCCTTCTCCGTAATCTTGTAGAGTAAACTTAATATTATAATAATCTATTGTCAATCATTGTGTAAAAATGATATATCATACTGACTTGGAAAACAAATCATTTGAAAGTTTTATTCTTTTCATGTTTTGCTATTTGGAATTTTCTACTTCATGAATTTTAGTCATCCTTTGGATCATGTTAGATTTGAACTGTCTTTATTTTTTTTTTTAATATTTTGTCTTTTTTTTTAGAAACTAATTTTCTACTATCTTTGAGCTCTTACAGGAACGATAGTAGTCATGGTAAGGACATATCCTTTCAAACCTTATCTGATTCGGCTAATTAGTCAGCTCCTGAATAAGAGAGTACATTTTTGTTGGTAAGTTTAGAAAAACATTTTATCCTTTGTCCACAACCTTTTCACATTTTCAGACAAGTTATGTCTGAATTCTGGAATAAGTAGACATTTCAGAAAAATAAAATAACAAGTGTATGGATTTATGGAGACAGGAGAATGCAATTTCTTAATCAACATTTGAGAGCATCAAATTCCAGAGAGGAAAGTCTACTTTGAATATTATTGTGTAGATTGAATGATCATATGTAAATTGCTTGGTATATTTTTCTGTTTATATGCATGTATGTGTATGGACTCTGTGGGCTTTTTTGTGTGGGTGGATATGTGGTCAAATTATGTGGATGGGTTTGTTTGTGGGGAAGTATGGGGTGTATACAGGAAATTAGGAATCAGAAGCCCTTATGGTTTTACTTTAACAGAGGTAAGGATGGATCGAAGTGGCTTTCAATTTTCATATGAAATCATTTAAGCTGGCATTAGTCTCATAATATACATCAAACATGAATTAAAAACAGTTTTAAGGAATGAAATTCTCACAAAGAAGGTAAGCTTACAAAACTACATGAGTGTGTGTATTCTTTTTAAATTGAAACTACCTGACCCAGCATGTAATAATTTTATGTCTAGAAAACTGACCCCCAGGTCATTAAAGAACAATTCTTCTATACCTTAAGTTCTTGAAAACCAGTGTGAATAATTTAGCCCATTTCAGACAAATAGTTGTATAGCCATCTGCCTACATACGCTTTAACCCTAAGCCAATGAGCATGGTAACAGTGGAGAGCTCCAAAAAGAGTACAGTCTGCACATAGTGTAGAACTGAAAAAGGACACCGGCATCCACAGATGGGTTTGCCTACCACATTGCAATCAACATGGCAAAGAGGAGAGGAAATGAAAAGTGTTTATTTCCTCAGGAAATCACATATATTCACTCTGATGGGAACACATCCATTCAACAAACATTTACTGAGAGCCTACTATGTGCCAGGCCCTGTTCTGTGTGCCAGAGAAGAGTCCTAAGAGAGCCTCTTCCGGTCTGTAAGGATAGCCTTATGCCTGGTATGTGTTACCATAGAGTCTGGGCAGCGTCTGATTGCACCTCCTCAGGCAAGGTGAACGTCCCTAGGGACGAGTGACATTGGGGCTGGGTCCTGAAGGATGAGTAGGAGTTTACAAGAGAAGAATGAGGAGGGCATTGCTGGCAGCAAGATCAACACTGAAGAGGGGTACGAAGCACATGACACATTTGGGGGAATGGCAGGAAGTGTCATGTGTGTGGAGCAAAAGGCTAGGAAGCTAACACTTTCTGGCTCTTCCCAAAGAGGTCACAGTCTTAGCTGGCAGAGATTTTTTTTTTTTTTCCTCTTTTGGCCCACACAGTGTTTTAAAAATATTTTGAATTAGTTGCCAAGATTTAAAAATTGGAAGATTTCTCATAAAATTCCAGATTTCTGGCTTCTCTGGGAAAAAAAAAATTAGAAGATCTGGCAACACTGGGCCCACATTCCCACATGGCAACAAATGACTGGAGCTGAGTAGCAGCTCCCAGGCCTCCTCCCTCTGTGAAAGAGGCACGAGCTTGCCAGTTCACCTCCCCCTCCCCCCACCTCCCTTCCCCTTACTCTCTCCATCCCATCCTGCTCTCCTCTCCTTCCTGTTATGTACCTGGCCACCTCTGAACCTGTTGTTGTCTAGGGTAAACGCTGAACAAAATGGCCGTGTTTCTTGCTTGCATGGAGCACAGACAATGGAAGTCTTCCTGGAGGAAAGTGAGAGGACAAAGGGCCTTGGATATCTTCCTAAGGAATGAGGGTTTCATCCTATAGGCCCGCAGGGAGACACGAAATAAAACAGCGATGTGATGAAGTCTGCCCTTTAGAACTCTGACAACAGAATGAAAGATGATGACATGGATAGACAGGATCCAAGGCCAGGAAACAAGTAAAAGGCCATCACAGCAGTCAAGAGAAATCCAAACTAGGAAATGATATTCTTCTTATGACCCTAAAAAAGCTATAATCAAACTTTGAACTGTTAAAGCATTCTCCAAAGAGAAGTCCCATAAAACTTCAAATAGAGTAAAATCTCAATGTATGTATTTTGAATGTTGATGTATAAAAAGGAAAAAGAAACTTCACCAGAATAACATAGCAATAGCAAAGAAATGCCGACCTTTGAAGTTTTGTAATGAATAGCAAACGTAAAGCCTCAGGCCTTCAGATTAGCCCCACTAAAGAGTCTGTAGGCAGCCCCATGGGTCTGTTTTTTGCAATTCATAGTTCACAATATACCATGATCTAGCCTCACATGGAGGGATTTATATATTAGGCCAAGTCAACCCAGTTGCAAAAGGGAAGTTTTAAAATGATAGACATATTCCTTGTCCTTTTTCAAAGTTTCCCTCAACAAGGGAATATATACTCTTTAAATTAGCTAAACCTTTAGAAGCTGGAATTCTGTCGGCCTCAGAAACTCTTTAGGACACGAGTAATTTAAATCTCCACAAAATGTGCTCAATTTCACTCATGTTTTATGGATGGAAGTTTTGCTTTCTTAGAGCTCTGCCTATTCACCTATAGCTGGAGTTGACCTTTTATCATTCTCGTTATTATATTCTTTTCCTCAAACTTCTCTAGAGTAGGGAAGGGGAAGAAGACAGTTAGGAACAAGGAAAGATCATGATGCCAATGGATCTTTTACTTTAAAAACTTTAACGTTTTACACAAATGTACGATTGTGTGGTTGAAAGGGGAAACAGATTGCTGGAGATCTTTCTTAAAATAATTAAGAATTCTTCAAATCCCTAGTGCTTCTACTCCAAGGGGCTCATTGTCAAATAAAGTGGCTCATAAATGCCTAAATCCTCCACCCATTCTGCCAAACATTCCATCCTTTAAACAGCCTGGAACATGCTTCTTCTGTTTCCTGTCAATATTACCCACAGAGAGATACACAGAGTTCCATGTCTTCTGTATAGATGCTTGGATCCACCTTGAATGAATAAGATCTCAGAATATACAGCTGCCCTGAGAAGAGGAGCAAAAATACCTTCCAAGGTGCCTTATGATATTTATCGTCAGCACTCTGTGACTGTAAAGTCTATAAAAAACATTCTGTAAAGTCTTCAGTTCAGTTCAGTCACTCAGTCGTGTCCGACTCTTTGCGACCCCATGAATCGCAGCACTCCAGGCCTCCCTGTCCGTCACAAACTCCCAGAGTTCACTAAGACTCACGTCCATCGAGTCAGTGATGCCATCCAGCCATCTCATCCTCTGTTGTCCCCTTTTCCTCCTGCCCCCAATCCCTCCCAGCATCAGAGTCTTTTCCAATGAGTCAACTCTTCGCATGAGGTGGCCAAAGTACTGGAGTTTCAGCTTCAGCATCATTCCCTCCAAAGAAATCCCAGGGCTGATCTCCTTCAGAATGGACTGGTTGGATCTCCTTGCAGTCCAAGGGACTCTCAAGAGTCTTCTCCAACACCACAGTTCAAAAGCATCAATTCTTCGGCGCTCAGCCTTCTTTGCAGTCCAACTCTCACATCCACACATGACCACTGGAAAAACCATAGCCTTGACTAGACAGACCTTTGTTGGCAAAGTAATGTCTCTGCTTTTGAATATGCTGTCTAGGTTGGTCATAACTTTCCTTCCAAGGAGTAAGCGTCTTTTAATTTTATGGCTGCAGTCACCATCTGCAGTGATTTTGGAGCCCAAAAAATAAAGTCTGACACTGTTTCCACTGTTTCCCCATCTATTTGCCATGAAGTGATAGGACCGGATACCACGATCTTCGTTTTCTGAATGTTGAACTTTAAGCCAACTTTTTCACTCTCCACTTTCACTTTCATCAAGAGGCTTTTTAGTTCCTCTTCACTTTCTGCCATAAGGGTGGTGTCATCTGCATATCTGAGGTTATTGATATTTCTCCCAGCAATCTTGATTCCAGCTTGTGTTTCTTCTAGTCCAGCGTTTCTCATGATGTACTCTGCATAGAAGTTAAATAAGCAGGGAGACAATATACAGCCTTGATGTACTCCTTTTCCTATTTGGAACCAGTCTGCTGTTCCATGTCCAGTTCTAACTGTTGCTTCCTGAACTGCATACAGATTTCTCAAGACTTAGAATGTTTAATTATCAAAAGTTATTAGTTCAACAGTCTTTCATGGACATGATGCTCAACAGGGTATAATGCAAATAAGTGTTCAGATTCTTTTTCTAAACTCTTATATGCAAAGAAGCTATATGAGGCTTTTTAAAGTTGAAGCCTGGAGCATAATGATAACAAATGCTTTCTACCAATCACTGATCTCAGTAATACATATATGTGTGCTTAGTTGCTTGGTCATATCTGACTCTTTGCGATCCCATGGACTGTAGCCCACCAGGCTCCTCTGTCCATGGGATTTTCCAGGCAAGAATACTGGAGTGGGTTGCCATTTCCTCTTCCAGGGGATCTTCCCTACCCAGGGATTGAACCTGCATCTCTTGCATCTCCTACATTGGCAGGAGGATTCTGCATTGGTAGGAGGATTAAACTTCACAACCTTATCAGATAAGGGTGCTCTTAATATCACGATCTCCTTTAGCAGTTGAGAAAACTGAGGCACAATAAGTTTTAAGTAGTTTCCCCAAAGTCTCTCAGATGGGAGAACTAGGGTTTGAACGCTTGCAGTTTGACTTTCAAGTCGGGGCTTAATGTCACTGTTCTTAACTCCTATTCTATACAGATATGTTTGCTTAAACATCCAAGGATACTGATGATTTACAAATGGCAACTTTCCCCCCACCCTCAGACTCCAAATCTCATCATTTTGGTTAATCTTGAGACAGTTTCAAGGTCCCTGTGTGCACGCTAAGCCACTTCAGTCTTGTCCCACTCTTTGCAACTCCATGGACTGTAGCCCATCAGGCTCCTCTGTCCATGGGATTCTCCAGGCAAGAATATGCAAGTGGGTTGCCATGCCCTCCTCCAGTGGATCTTCTTGACCCAGGCATTAAACCCATGCCTCCCCTGTCTCCTACATCACAGCCAAATTTTTACCACTGAGCCATGGAGGGGAGGTCCCTAACATGTGTCATATGAAGCTAAATTGCAAAACAGAGCAAAATGTCTTATAAAAACACAAGATAAAAATTGTTCCTCAAATATATCTGGCATTGGTGCAGATCTAATACATGGTACATAGCCAAGAATACTCAGTGGAGAAAGGATAGCCCTTCCATAAATGATGTTGGGAAAACTGGACCTCCACATGCAGAAAAATGACGCTGAATCCCAGTCTTACACCATTCACAAAAATAAACTCAAAATGAATTCGACTTGAACATAAGAGCTGAAAATGTAAAATTCCTAGAAGAAAATACAGATAAAAGCTCCTTGACATTGGCCTTGACCGCGATTCCCTGCATAAAACACTAAAGCACAGGCAACAAACCTTCTAGAACTAACACCCAAAAAAGATGTCCTTTTCATTATAGGGGACTGGAATGCAAAGGAAGTAAGTCAAGAAACACCTGGAGTAACAGGTAAATTTGGCCTTGGAGTACAGAATGAAGCAGAGCAAAGGCTAATAGAGTTCTGCCAAGAGAACGCACTGGTCATAGCAAACACCCTCTTCCAACAACACAAGAGAAGACTCTACACATAGACATCACCAGATGGTCAACACTGAAATCAGATTGATTATATTCTTTGCAGCCAAAGATGGAGAAGCTCTATAAAGTCAGCAAAAACAAGACCAGGAGCTGACTGTGGCTCAGTTCATGAACTCCTTATTGCCAAATTCAGACTTAATTGAATAAAGTAGGGAAAACCACTAGACCATTCAGGTATGACCTAAATCAAATACCTTATGACTATACAGTAGCAGTGAGAAATAGATTTAAGGGACTAGATCTGATAGACAGAGTGCCTGATGAACTATGGACGGAGGTTCATGACATTGTACAGGAGACAGGGATCAAGACCATCCCCAAGAAAAAGAAATGCAAAAAAGCAAAATGGCTGTCTGAGGAGGCCTTACAAATAGCTGTGAAAAGAAGAGAAGTGGAAAGCAAAGGAGAGAAGGAAAGATATACCCATTTGAATGTAGAGTTCCAAAGAATAGCAAGAAGAGAGAAGAAAGCTTTTCTCAGCAATCAATGCACAGAAATAGAGGAAAACAATAGAAGGGAAAGACTAGAGATCTCTTCAAGAAAATGAGAGATACCAAGGGAGCATTTCATGCAAAGATGGGCTCAATAAAGGGCAGAAATTGTATGGACTTAACAGAAGCAGAAGATATTAAGAAGAGGTGGCAAGAATACACAGAAGAATTATACAAAAAAGATCTTCACAACCCAGGTAATCATGATGGTGTGATCACTCACACTCACCTAGAGCCAGACATCCTGGAATGTGAAGTCAAGTGGGCCTTAGGAAGCATCACTGTGAACAAAGCTAGTGGAGATGATGGAATTCCAGTTGAGCTATTCCAAATCCTGAAAGATGATGCTGTGAAAGTGCTGCACTCAATATGCCAGCAAATTTGGAAAACTCAGCAGTGGCCACAGGACTGGAAAAGGTCAGTTTTCACTCCAATCCCAAATAAAAGCAATGCCAAAGAATGCTCAAACTACCGCACAATTGCACTCATCTCACACACTAGTAAAGTAATCCTCAAAATTCTCCAAGCTAGGCTTCAGCAATATGAGAACCATGAACTCCCAGATGTTCAAGCTGGTTTTAGAAAAGGCAGAGGAACCAGAGATCAAATTGCCAACATTCACTGGATCATTGAAAAAGCAAGAGAGTTTCAGAAAAACATCTATTTTTGCTTTATTGACTATGCCAAAGCCTTTGACTGTGTGGATCACAATAAACTGTGGAAAATTCTGAAAGAGATGTGAATACCAGAACACCTGACCTGCCTCTTGAGAAACCTGTATGGTAGGTCAGGAAGCAACAGTTAGAACTGGACATGGAACAACAGACTGGTTCCAAATAGGAAAACGAGTGCGTCGAGGCTGTATATTGTCACCCTGCTTATTTAACTTCTATGCAGAGTACATCATGAGAAATGCTGGGCTGGAGGAAGCACAAGCTGGAATCAAGATTGCCGGGAAAAATATCAATAACCTCAGATATGCAGATAACACCACCCTTATGGCAGAAAGTGAAGAAGAACTAAAGAGCCTCTTGATGAAAGTGAAAGAGGAGAATGAAAAAGTTGTCTTAAAGTTCAACATTCAGAAAACTAAGGTCATGGCATCCAGTCCCATCACTTCATGGCAAATAGATGGGGGAACAGTGGAAACAGTGGCTGGCTTTATTTTTTGGGCTTCAAAATCATTGCAGATGGTGATTGCAGCCATGAAATTAAAAGATGCTTACTCCTTGGAAGGAAAGTTATGAGCAACCTAGACAGCATATTAAAAAGCAGAGACATTACTTTGTCCACAAAGGTCCATCTAGTCAAGGCTACAGTTTTTCTAGTGGTCATGTATGATGTGAGAGTTGGACTGCGAAGAAGGCTGAGCGCCGAAGAATTGATGCTTTTGAACTGTGGTGTTGGAGAAGACTCTTGAGAGTCCCTTGGACTGCAAGGAGATCAAACCAGTCCATTCTAAAGGAGATCAGTCCTGATTATTCATTGGAAGGACTGATGTTGAAGCTGAAACTCCAACACTTTGGCCACCTGATGTGAAGAGCTGACTCATTTGAAAAGACCCTGAAACTGGAAAAGATTGAGGGCAGGAGGAAAAGGGGACAACAGAGGATGAGATGGCTGGATGGCATCACTGACTCGATGGACATGGGTTTGGGTGGACTCCGGGTGTTGGTGATGGACAGGGAGGCCTGGCGTGCTGCAGTTCATGGGGTCGCAAAGAGTAGGACATGACTGAGCCACCGAACTGAACTGAACTGAACAGGCAAGAAAAACAAAAATAAATAAGTGAGACTACGTCAAACTGAGAAGCTTTTGTGCAGAAAAAAGAAATGGCCTAAGAAATGAAAAAGCAACCTTTGGACTAAGAGAAAATATTTGTAAACCATTTATCTAAAGATGGCTCAGAGGTTAAAGCGTCTGCCCACAATGCGGGAGACCCGGGTTCTGTCCCTGAGTTGGGAAGATCCCCTGGAGAAGGAAATGGTAACTCACTTGAGTATTCTTGCCTGGAGAATCCCATGGATGGAGAAGCCTGGTAGGCTACAGTCCAGGGGGTCACAATGAGTGGGACACACTGAGCGACTTCACTTTCACTTTATCTATAAAGGGGTTAATATCCAAAATATATAAGGAAGTCATGCAACTCAATAGTGCAAAAATAAATAAATAATAGACATTTTTCTAAGAAAGACCTACAAATGGCCAACAGGTACACAAAAAGATGCTCAACATCACTAATTGTCAGGGAAATGTAATCAAAGTCACAATGAGATACCACCCTCCTCATAACCTGTTAGAATGGCTGTAAATCAAAAAGAGAAGAAATTTAAAAAAGAAACCTGTAGTGACAAGGCCATAATGAAGGTAAATTATGAAATGAATAGCGCCTAGCTTAATAGATATGAATATACACAATTGTATTATTTTCATTTTTTCAAAGGAATATGTGTACATATTTAAAAACAAAATAGACTAGAGCAGCTTATTAGCCAATAAAAACATCTCCCTTCAAATGATTATCTCGTTACCCACTGGCAATTATTTTTAATAATTTGTTTTTATTTCTTATGGTGATTATAGTTTCAATATTTGTACTCCTCTATATGGATTTATGGAGACGGCAATGGCAACCCACTCCAGTACTCTTGCCTGGAAAATCCCATGGGAGGAGGAGCCTGGTGCGCTGCGGTCCATGGGGTCGCTAAGAGTTGGACACAACTGAGCAACTTCACTCTCACCTTTCACTTTCATGCATTGGAGAAGGAAATGGCAACCCACTCCAGTGTTCTTGCCTCGAGAATCCCAGGGACGGGGGAGCCTGGTGGGCTGCCGTGTATGGGGTCACACAGAGTCGGACGCGACTGAAGTGACTTAGCAGCAGCAGCAGAAGCAGCATATGGGTTTATAAACTTTGGAAATTAAAAAAAAAAAAAGTGTTGCAGAGGATATGGAGAAAAGGGAAACCTTGCAAATTTTTGGGGGAATGCAGCTTTGTACAACTGCTATGAAAAAAAGTAAAGTATTAAAACCACATTATTCCTATTCGGATATGTATTCAATGGAAGTGAAATCAAGATCCCAAAGAGATAAATGTGCCCCCTTGTTCTTGCAACTTTATTCACAACAGCCAAGATATGCAAACAACCTACATGTTCACCTGCAGGTGAATGAAGAAAGATGTGATATATATGATATTATGCATATGAAAAAGATGGAAATCCTGATGTTTAGGACAACATGGATTACCCTTGAGGATATTATACTGTGAAATAAGTAACACAGAGAAAAGACAAATGGCGTGTGATCTCACTTTTAGGTGAAATCTGAAAAAGTCAACCTCATAGCAACAGAAAGTAGAATGGTAGTTGCCAAGGGCTGGGGATAGGGGAAGTGGAGAGATGTTGGTTAAAGGATACAAAATTTCAGATAAGATAAATAAGTTCTGGAGAACTAATGTACAGCATGGTAACTACAGTTATCAGTACCACATGATATACCTGCAAGTTTCTAGGAAAGCAGATCTTCAACACTCTCACCATTCTCACAAAAAGAAAATTACATGAGGTGATGGAGGTGTTAGCTAACCCTCTTGTGGTAATCATTTTACAATATATATTTGTACCAAATCTTCACACTGAATACCTTAAACTTACACAATGTTTCATGTCAATTATATCTCAACAAGGCTGGAAAAAATACAGTGAAATAACTCACCTCAGCAATAGATATTCTTATATACCATCAAACATTGCAAATCAATATTTTAGTGACACTGGGACTTCTGGTTTAAGATGGTGCCAACCTAAGTAGCTTCAGGTTCACAGTCCACAAACTGTCCATTTGAAATACATATTAAGACAACTAAAATTATGAAAACTCATACTACAAAGAAAAATAAACTCAAAAGCTTTACCACATGCCAGAATCTGCATGAAATTTTCATAAGTAAGAGTGCTATGGAGCTGAATTCACAAACATCATGGCTTTCCCACTCTGTCCCACTTTTGAGTTACAATAACACCTTTGGCTATTGAATAGGTGTGTTGTGTGCATGCTCAGTCATGTCTGACTCTTTGCTACCCCATGGACTGCAGCACACCAGGCCTCCCTGTCCATCACCAACTCCCGGGGCTTGCTCAAAATCATGTCCGTTGAGTCAGTGATGCCATCCAACCATCTTACCCTCTGTCATCCCCTTTCTCCTCCTGCCTTCAATCTTTCCCAGCATCAGGGTCTTTTCCAATGAGTCAGTTCTTCACATTAGATGGCCAAAGTATTGGAGTTTCAGCTTCAGCATGAGCCCTTCCAATGAATATTCAGGAACGATTTCCTTTAGGATTGACTGGTGTTATCTCCTTTCAGTCCAAGGGACTCTCAAGAGTCTTCTCCAATGCCACCATTCAAAAGCATCAATTCTTTGGCACTCAGCTTTCTTTATGGTTCAACTCTCACATTCACACATAACCACTGGAAAAACCATAGCTTTGACTAGATGGACTTTTGACTAGGCACAGAATAATTTAGACATTTTTAACAGAAAGAAAATCCATTCTAGTTTGGTCTTTTAAAAATATCATCCATGATCAGATAAAGATCTGTAAATAATTTTCTCTTTTGAATAAACCTATCAGTTTAAAGAGCTTGGTCAAAATTTTTAGCACTTTTTTTCTGACTCCGTATTTATAGATATTCTAATCCCAAGCACATAGAGTTTACTCTTCAAGAGAGATTTTCTACACTTTTAAAATATACTTAAAAATCTGTATTTTATTATTTTTTTATTCTGACGTAACCAGATATTTTTTACTTTAGAGCAAAATTATTTCTTTTTTTAAAAAACAGTAAACTAAAATGTATCCATTACTCTGTGGAAGCATCCTCCACCATCACATACTTTTATTTTAAAACAAAAACATGTATGTCAAAATAAATCAAACATATTTGTGCATCTTTTTTAAACTTTTAATTGAAGACTGCTCTGCATGTATTAAATAATAACACAAATATATCAAAATTATGTGCTTAAGTATATAAAGTTTATTTCTCAGTAAAATCAAAGTAATATTAAGGATTTAAACCAAGAGTCTCAAGAAATCTTATGATTTGTAGCTTTATGTAAATTTATCTCTTTTCATAAAGCCTCTTCCTATTATGATACAATGTACTTAAATACACAATATTCAATTTTATAATCTCAAAGGACTAACTAGCAAAACCAATAAAGGAAATTTAGGAAATTTAAATTAGACTTTATTTTTTGGCTGTGATGGGTCTTAGTTGCAGCACATGGAATTTTTTAGTTGTGGCATTTGGGATATAGTTCCCTGACCAGGGATCAAAACTGGGCCCCCTGCTTTGGAAGCATAGAGCACTGGACCACCAGGAAAGTCCCTCATATTAGACTTTTTTATGAAAAATAAAGTCTAGTATAAACTAGAATATTTTTCTAATGTTGTTTTTAATGAGATTGGGGGAAAACATAAAGCAGTTTTTAAACCTGAAATTATTAAATCAACTATTCGCTGAAGGAATAATTTCATAGGAATATTATATGAAATTTTAAATTATAATTTACAAATGTGTACTTATAGCCAAAAATTTGAATATTATAAATCATAGTTAAATGCTCTTGGCATTTTGCTTTCCTTCTTGTTACCCAGAAGCTAAGGCCACGCAGTTTGGGATTTTTTTCAAAACCTAAATATATCAATATTGTTTTTAAAAGTCAATAAGAACTTGGTCCATTAAACCTAATTTCTAAAATCTTTCCCTTTTGATTAGATCCATTTAAAGTAAATATTCCTAGAGTGACACATAATGACAATTTCTAAAAGTAATTAATGTTTAAAGTTTCCAAGGAGACAGGCAAAAAAATAAATGAGAGAGAGCCAGCTACAGACAAATATGGCAGAAATCATAGTATTGAAAGGAAGGGTCTGAATGGTTTAAAAGTCCCTATTACCTAAGTACGGCTTCCCAAGTGGCACAGTGGTAAAGAATCCGCCTGCAGGAGATGCAAGAGACACAGGTTCAATCCCTGGGTTGGGAAGATCAACTTTAGCAACCCATTCCAGTATTCTTGCCTGAAAAATTCCATGGACAGAGGAGAATGGCAAGCTATAGTTTATGGGGTCACAAATAGTCAGACACGACTTAGCAATCAAACAACAACAAAAAACCACATTAGCTAAGTATACAAGTTGAGGTTACAGGTATAGACATCACTCCAGGACTTCTAGTTGAAAGCGCAGTGCCTGAATCTACTAAAAAGATTTGTTTCTATTCTCCTATCATTAGAGATAATTCTCCTTCCTGGTTTAAGGGATTCCTTGGGATATTGGGTGCTGGTCTTGCTTGAAGCCTCTTTATTTTCCCAGAGAAGTTTCAAGTTCCTTTTTCTCTTCTGTAGAGTTCAGAGCAGCTTTAAAATGTATCCGTGATACGTCTAAACTTTTAAGTAAACTTTTCCTTTAAAATTTTGGCTATTGGAAAATCCTTGAGAGACAACTTTAGAATCCTAATTGCATTTGTAAGTTTTCCTATGTCAATTAAAAAAATAAAGACCCATAGGTAGTTAAGATTTTGTTTCCTTTTCGGTTCATGTCCAAAGTTCTTCAATGTGGCCACTGTAAGTACAAGTTATCTTTGATTAAATTATGCCATCTTAAAAAACATACATGAGTTAGAAACGTAATTCAAAAAATATTAAGTCAGACATTTGACCCAAAACGACCAATGACTTAGATGGAGACCACCCTATGTGCACTGCAAGAGTCAGTGAGAATGGTGTTTCTACAATCTCAGGTTTCTGGAATGTAAACAAAGCCATCACTAGTGGTGAGGTTGACAAACCCATAGCTCTGGACAGATGAAACTGAATAAAATAGTTCTCAGGGGCACAAAGACAAGACTGAAGAAGCCCTTATAAATATTTTGAAGGATGACTCAAGGCAAAGTTTGTCCGAAGGATGCCAATCTGATGACAGCTTCTGAACTCCTCAGCCTTGGAACCATCTCAAATATGAATCCATTGGGCCTGTGTCTGTCATGGTTGCTGGGCCTTATGTGGCTGACTCAATCCTAATAAATCAAAGACCTTTCTTCCTGGATAGCTAGAAAAGATTCATTCAGGAAAAGGTGATGATCAAATTTCTACTCAGGCATATTGACACTGGAAATTTGCCACTTGGGTTTATACTCCAAATGGCCAATATTTGAATTTCAATGTAACAACAGAGGAGAAATCCATTTGGTCTAAGAGTGAATTATATCCATAAATGGATATGAAAATCAAGGTCCCAAATTTTGCTTTTTAGACTACCTGAATAGCAGTTATTATGTTCTCTTGTTTTGAATTTGTCTGTTAGTCTTGGGTGGCATAAGATTCGTTGTGCTCAATATAAGTGGAGGAAAGAATTGGAGTAAATCTTAGTATTTCAACCTAAAGATTTATGGAGCAATTATTTTATTAGAGTACAAGTGCTATTGAAATTTACTCTTCAAAGAGCTGTTTTCATGTACCTGTGATCTATTCGGACTCTGGGTCATGTGGGCTTGCCTCTGACTCACATGCTGAGCCAGAAATCTCTGGATTCCCAGGGTAAGAATGGGAAAGTTAACTACTCTCCTAGCAGCACACATATAGCAGAGCCAGTGCCTGTGCCTGTTACCCGTTGTAAATCTAAGCTGGTAGTCTTTGAGAGCAGAGTTTTGGGCATCCTTGGCTGATATGTTCTAGTTGGCTCAATGGCCAGCCCTATGTCTACAGTGCTGCACTGAGGGTCAGGTCAGTGGAGTCTAGTCCTGTTTCCTCTTCAGTCACTGTGATCAAAGGGAAAAGAAAATAATTGTGCACCCTCATCAAGCCCCCACTTTATGACTGCTGGTGTCCCAAGTTTCCCAGCCTGGAGAGGCAAATTCTTCACCTTCCACCTTGGACTGTTGGGATGTTCATTCAGCAAGAATAAGACCAGCTTCTCAAATGGCTATTATTTTTCTACAAAGGAGAAACATTTTTTCTACAAAAGAGACAATTGATTAGGGTGAATTATTAACCAATTGTCATAGGTGATCTTAGGGTCAAAGAGAGAAACTGAGCTGTCAAAAATCAAAAGCAGTTTGGACACTGGACTATTACTTAATCGTAAAAAATAATGAAACAGTGCCATTTGCAGCAACATGGATGGATCTAGACAATATTAGACTTAGTAAGTCAGACAGAGAAAGACAAATTCTATATGATATCACTTTTTTGTGGAATCTAAAAAATAATACATGAATCTATGTACAAAAGAGAAATAGGTCCACAGACATAGAAAACAAATTTACAGTTACCATGGGGGAAAGGGAAGGAAAGAGGAACAAATTAAAGTATGGTGCTAACAGATACAAACTACCATACATAAAATAGATAAGCAACAAGTATTTATAGTACAGGGAATTATTTTCAATATCTTATAATAGCCTAAAGTGGAGTATAATCTGAAAATATATATATAACTGAATTACTTTACTGTATACCTAAAACTAATACAATGTTGTAAAACAGCTATGATTCAATTAAAAAAAAAAACCTAAGAAACCAAACAAACCAAAAAAACAAATCAAACCACCAGAACCACCACCAAAAAAACCCACAAAAAACCAAAGAGCATTTCTTGCTCTGAAGCCAATGGCCTTCACTGTAATCTCCACTGCGGTTCCCATCCATGTGCAGAAGGTATGGAGACCTAACTGAAGGTTAACTCTGGCTTCCCTTCTCTGTATCATGAAGGAAGAAGCACAGTCTTGGCACAGTGGATGAGTGACTTGCTTTTGAGTCAGAGAGCCTGACCTTGGCACCATCTCTACTTCCTCAGACTTTGGATTTGGTATTTGATCTTTAAGCCTCAATTTTCCTATCTATAAAACGGGCATTAAAAACAGGGTCAAATGGTCAAACTTGTAAATTTAGTCTATGAAATCAATGAAGCAATTTGAGTTTCCATCTTTTGCATATAGAAAGTAGCTATCAAGTCTTTGCTATTATCATTTAGAAAGTTCAGGAGTTCCCAAGACATTCTCATTTTCAACACCAATTGCAAGTTTGAGCATCCCTAGGACTACCTTTATGTTCAATAATTCACTAGATGGACTCACAGAACTCAGAAAAGATGTTATACTCACAGTTTATTACAGTGAAGCATACAGATTAAAGTCAGACAAAGGAAGAGATGCATAACTTAGGATCAAGGAGAGTCCAGGGTAAGGGTTCCAGTTGTCCTCTCCCAGTGGAGTTATACAACAGTACCTATTTCTTGTAGCAACTATATATGGCAATTGTTGTTGTTCAGTTGCCCAGTCATGTCCAACTTTTCGTGACCCCATGGATGGCAGCACTCCAGGCCTCCCCGTCCCTCACGTCTCCCGGAGTCTGCCCAAGTTCATGTCCATTGCATCGGTGATGCCACTCACCTTCTGATGCCCTCTTCTCCTTCTGCATATATGGAAATACACATAGAATAATTGCCAACCAAAGAATCTCAGTTGAGCTTTGATGTCCACAGATTTTATTAGGAATCAGTCACATAAACATGGTTGATTGGCTCCATCACTGACCTTAACCTCTAGCCTTTTCAGAGGTTGAGCTGATACTGCCTGGCTAAGGGGCCCCCAATCATAAATTACTTTGTTAGCAGAGACTGTTGTGGCTCAAGGGACCAAATAAACAAAAACACTCATCAAGCAGGACATTCCAAGGCTAGAGGCTGCTTCCCAAGAGCTGCGTACAAAGGCCAAACCTCTCTTAGGACAAAGTTAATCCCTTACTACAGACTATTGATAACGAAATCTCTTTTGCACTATCCATAAATCAGTAAAATAAGACTTCGAATCTAAAATTGCTTAATAAATAGTTAATTCTGATAAAAATTATGTTTTTGGCACTTACTATGACCCATGCACCCTGATGGGTCATGGAGCTTAAAAAAAAAAAACAACCTCACTAGTCTACTGCCTCCCTTAATGAACTAGTGGGAGAAACAGATGTCAAGACAAGTTGTTGCAGTATAATCTACCAAAGTCTTCTAGGATCCCAAGGAAGAAAACGCTTAAATTTGCTTGGAATTGCAGGGAAAAGCTAAATTATTTCCTCTTGGGAGAATTGTATTTTGAAGTTATAATCTTGGAAATTCACTCTTTGTGTTTTGCAAAATGGCTTAACTCTTAATTATATTCCTAATCTGTAGATAAGGACTGACCATAATACTCCAGTGATTGAAATGGGTAGTCTCAACTGTTCAAAACTTCTCACTTCATTGATTCATCCATTCAAAACTCTCTAGCTAATTAATTTCCATGCTTCACTTCCCAATATTTTTGTCAATTGCTGCATCACAATCCTTTGCTTCTGTTCCTTGGTAGTGGGTAGGGGAGAAAACAGGAAGAAAAAAGTATTTGTCACATGTTTAGAAGGATGTGATCCTTACACAATACAAATATTTGCTTATTTTTATAGGCTGACTAAGAAGATTTAAGCATTTTCTTCCTTGGGCTCCTAGAAGACTTTGGTAGATTATACTGTAACAATTTGTCTTGATATCTGTTTCTCCCACTAGTTCATTAAAGGAGGCAGTAGACTACTGAGGAGTTGTGTTTTGTTTTGTTTAATCACCACCCTTATGATAGAAAGTGAAGAGGAACTGAAGAGCCTCTTGATGAAGGTGAAAGAGGAGAGTGAAAAAGCTGGCTTAAAACTCAACATTCAGAAAACTAAGATGATGGCATCCAACCCCATCACTTCATGGCAAATAGATGGGGAAACAATGGAAACAGTGACAGACTTTATTTTCTTGGGTTCCAAAATCACTGCAGATGGTGACTTGCAGCCATGAAATTAAAAAACACTTGCTCCTTGGAAGGAAAGCTATGACAAACCAAGATAGCATGTTAAAAAGCAGAGACATTACTTTCCTGACAAAGGTCTGTATAGTCAAAGCTATGGTTTTTCCAGTAGTTGTGTATGGATGTGAAAGTTGGACCATAAAAGAAAGCTGAGTGCTGAAGAACTGATGCTTTTGAATTGTGGCATTGGAGAAGACTCTCGAGAGTCTCTTGAACTGCAAGGAGATCAAACCAGTCGATCCTAAAGGAAATCAACCCTGAATATTCATTGGAAGGACTGATGCTGAAGCTGAAGCTCTAATACTTTGGCTACCTGATGCGAAGAATTGACTCATTGGAAAAGACCCTGATCCTGGGAAAGATTGAAGGCAAGAGGAGAAGAGGATGACAGAGGATTAGATGGTTGGATGGCATCACCGACTCTATGGACATGATTTTGAGCAAGCTCCTGGAGTTGGTGATTGGTAGGGAAGCCCGCTCCATGGGGTCACAAAGAGTTGGACATGACTGAAAGACTGAACTGAACTGATAGGTTGGCTATCTAGATCAAGAGTCAGCAAACTCTTTCAGTAAAGTGCCACATAGTAAATATTTTGGGCTTTGCAAACCAGATGGTCTCTGTTGCAGGTACTCAGCTCTGCTCTGGCAGTATGAAAGCAGCCATCTGCAAACCAGAAAGGAATGGGCACAGCTATGTTCTACGAAAACTATTTACAAAAATGCAACTGGCCAGATTTAACTCTGGACTCTAATTTGCAGACCCTTAATCTGTCTAGGTCTTTCATTGCCACAAGAATATTGTGGATGTACCTGATGTAGAAGCACTGAGGGATAAAGAAGGTTTTCTAGTAAATGCAGAAACATATGTAGGCCAGAAATTAGGAGTGTGTTGTTATCAAGTTTCCATATGGTGCACCAAATGAGATGGGATTCAGGCTATAGAGTAAAAATGACTAAGACAAAAGAGCCAAAACCATCTTTTTGACCCATTCTGACAAGCTCTGCCTTTATTGCAAAGATCAAGACCAAGTGAAGACGGTCAGTCGTGTCTGATTCTTTGCGACCCCATGGACTGTAGTCTACCACGCTCCTCCATCCTTGGGATTTTCTAGGCAAGAGTACTGGAGTGGGTTGCCATTTCCTTCTCCAGAGGATCTTCCTGACCCAGGGATCTAACCTGGGTCTCCTGCATTGTAGGCAGAGGCTTTACTGTCTGAGCCTTGCAAACACCTGGGAAGTGCCTGAGGCTGTGGCTAGGCTTATGAGAAAGAATAGAGGATTTGAGAGCCAAAGGTGTTGTTGTGATATAAATAGTATTTTGGGTCTTCTGATTTTAAGAGAATATATTTGAGGCTGAATCTATACAACATGAAGTAAGGTAGAAAATGGGTCATTTATTTGGCCAACATAGTAAGCCACATCAAGCACTCCTGTCTTCGAGCACTCTTACTTGTCGACTCAGTGTCTTTTTCCCTCCCTTCATCCTTATCAGTGAAAAGCTCATTTTATTGGGGGAAGCAAAAGTACTCAGCATAAATGAAGTTGATTTTTCAAGCTACCCTTTCCACTGGCGGTAGCCCATGTGAGGCAATTCTGGACACTGAGATATAAGCAAAATTCTACTGGTAAAGCTTCTAGGAATGGTATGTTTTCCTTGTTAAAAATGAACAAACTCAGCTCCCATGCATGCACTTCTTCCAGCTAAGACCACAGATATGATGCCTAGAAAGGGAGCCACCATCTTGTTATCATGGGAATCAAACACCATGGAAGATGAAGCAGAAAACTAGAAGGAGCCTCAGCCTTCAGTGATTCCTTTAATGCCTAGAGTGCTTCCTTCTGGACTTCTAATTTATATGAGAAACAAAGCTTTATTGCTAAGCCACTGTTGGTCGATTTCTATTAAATTAGGCAAATATAACTCTAATTGGATTAATTGGCTTCAAATTCTTCAAAGCTATGAAAATTAGTCCATTGCCAGTATTAAAATGCTATCAACAACAAAGGATAAAATCTTGACCTTACTTTGTGTAGTGTAAACAGTAGAGTTAAGAATAGGATAGTACTGAATTGATCAATGCTCTGGTTCACATTCAGTTACTCTTCATCAGCTCATTAGCTGCAGTTTCAGGATTCGTAGTGGCTACTAAGAAAGGCATTTGTGATGGTGGAGTGTGGCCCATTAAGGAGTCTGGTTGGCTAAACACAGTCTAGGCTGTACATGTTTAATACAAGCTGTTTCGCAAAAACTTGGGGAAAAGTAAAAAATCTCAGTGCTTGGAAGTTAGTACATCACCGTCAGGAGTATCCTTGCTGTTATCTATGAGTTAACTATTTCATATAAAAGGAAAACATTTTTTTTAAGTTTTAATTATTCATTCCCTTTTCTGTAAGCTTTATAAACAAATTCTATTGAAACCATGCTTATAATGAGTAATTCTTCAACTTTCTCTTAAAAGCTTTTTGCCATTAATATTTTAGTTTATTAAAAATGAGTTATGCCTTAATCCTTTGTCAAATGTACAACAATTAAACAGCATATAATAATGAAGTTGGAAGTTTCTTTGCAATTGGATGGTTGAGCTTACGATAGATGGCTTATTAATGTAACTTAGTGGGGGGTAAGCCAATGAGCACTTCATGTTCTGATGTTTGAAAAAGATCAAATTTACAAGGACATGATTTTTTCCTACCGAATTTCTAAATGTTACTATTAAAAGACATAGAATATGTGTAATACAAACATATGTATCCCAAGGGGCAGTTCAAAAAGATTGCTAAACATGGAAAGTTTATGGAAGAATCCAAAATCAAATTAATATCCCAGAACTTGGATACTAACTTGGATTTTGAAAATTTTTTCCCAGATTAAAAAGGAGTTTTGGTGAGGGGCCCCATATGGAAAACATGCATAATTTATTTAAAAGACCAAAGCAAAAGTGAATTCACAGTATGAAATCTGGTGATTATGCTATAATTAAAGGACTACTTTGTTTTCTGTTTTTTATTGTCTTCGAAGTTTCTACCCACCCCTCTTCCCGCTATTCAGGGATTCAAAAGTTTAGAAAGAATTTTCTTCATAGAATTGAAAGTTTTTACCTTTTCACTATAGTATAATAATGAAAATTTTTTTATCTCCTCCCTCATTTTGACTTTCCACTTCATAGATTATATTTAAATAAACCAGCAGGGCTTCCCTGGTGGCTCAGACAGTAAAGAATCTGCCTGCCATACAGGAGACCTGATTTTGATCCCTGGACCAGGAAGATCCCCTGTAGAAAGGAATGGTTACCAGCTCCAGTTCTTGCCTGGAGAATTCCAGGAACAAAGGAGCTGGGGGGGCGGGGAGGGCGGGGGGAGCATGGCTACAGTCCATGGGATCTCAGGACATAACTGAGAGACTAACACTTCTTTCACTTTTCACAAAATCAATGATATTGACTGGCTAAACTGATTTGGCTGGCTACTTAAGTAAATGAATCAATTCTATACAGAATCATTTATATAAAATCATTCATTCAAAAAATAGTTCTTATTTTAAATATAGCAGTTTCAGCCAGGAACCTAAGAGAGAAAGGCAATGAGCAATGAACCGTCCTGCCTTAGCCCCAGGGCACATGCCTGAGTGCTTAAACTGCTTTTTCATCCACATTCACAATACCCACATGGAGACTGAAAAGGTTGTCTGCCAAACTGCTTCATCCTGCAGTGTCAAGAAGTCTTCTTGTAAGGGAAAAACCACCTGTCTTTATATCTGAAAAAGGAAAGTGGATTGCTGGTGGAGGGGGTCGGGGGGAGGTAAGGGGAGGCGGCTCAGAACTTGAGGATAAGAGCCCAGGGTTTGAAATTTTTTTGTATTAAAAAAAAAAACTGAAGGAATAAACAATTTTAAAAATCAAAAAAAAAAAAAAAGAACTTGAAAAGGAGGTCAGGAGGGAGATGAGGGGCAGAACAAGTGAAAAAATCAGGACAAAAAAGGAGGAAGAGAGGAGATGAGGGCAAATTTAAAAAGAGGACAAAAGGAAAACAGAAAAAAAAAACAAGAGAGAGACAAAAAAAAATACAAAGAGAAGTGAAGGAATGGATGCAGGGGCAGTGCGGAAACAAAGGAGATGAGGACAAGGAAAGGGAGGCAAGGAGGAGATACTGAAACAAACCAGTCCTGGATTATGAGTAGCAAGAGAAAGTGTCCTCAGAGCCTACACTATATGCATCCACTGAAATTAAATAGTTATTGCATTTGACCTTACTCCTTTCATATGACTACAGTTTGCTCCTATTATATTACTGTAATAATATAAAAAATAGTCAGAACTTAAATCATTTTTAAAGCTAATTTTAAACTTTCCTACATTTTCTGAATGCTGTTGCTTTCAGTTGCAGATTGGATTTTAAAAGCTATGTAAACCAGTGTTATAGGTCCTGCCAACATTAAAAACAAAAAACCGTACTAAACTAAAATACCCAACTTAAATATTTCACACATTATGTTCGTGGATCTAATTACATTTCTAGGCTCAGAAATACAAATGTCTAATATGCACGTGTCAATAGAATGATATAATCTTTGTCATTTATCAAGCTTTGTGTAAAAACAACACTAGTAATATTATACTATAGAGTTTGTATTATAAATGGGGCATTGGCAAAGTAATTACAAATTGAAATTAAGAATAAAAACACTTTCAGATTGAAATTAGAAAGGATCAAATTATAAAAGGTAAGCTGAGTCATTGATAACCCAGTCCCAATGGAAGTCAGTAAGTATGTGATTAAAAAAGCATGCAGAGGGGCTTCCCTTGGTGGCTCAGTGGTAACAAACCTGCCTGCCAATGTAGGAGACACAGGTTCGATCCCCGGTCTGGGAGGATCCCACATGCCATGGGGCAACTAAGCCCATGCACCACAACTGTTGAGCCTGAGCTCTAGAGCCTGGGAGCTGCAACTACTGAGCCCATGTGCTACAAGTAGTGAAGTGGGTGTGCCCTAGAGCCCATGCTCCCCAGCAAGAGAGGCCTGTACACCGCAACTAGAGGCTAGCTAACCCCCTCTCGCTGCTGCTAGAGAAAAGCCCGTGGAGCAACAAAGACCCAGCACATCCCAAAATGAGTAAATAAAGTTATTTTAGATAATAATACTAAAAAGAGCATGCAGAGACTTCTCTGGCAGTCCAGTGGTTAAAACTCCACAATTCCATTGAAGGAGGCATGGATTCAATCCCTGGGAGGGCAACTAAGATCCCACATTCTGCATGGCATGGCCAAAAAAATTAAAGAGATTAATTAGTTTCTTAAAAAGAGCATGTAAAACATAATCAAAGGGCCCTCCAATAAGGCAGGACTAAAGTGCAGTTGTAATCAAGAAAGCTTGGGTCAAAATAATTGCATTGTATTCTATCTGAGTACAAGTAAGGTAATATGGTATATTAATGCACTGAATCTTGCAAATCTCTGTATTTTTATAAAGATGAAATTTCTGCAAAGCCCTCCTAGGAGGTTCCTCTCAGTTCTCTCAAGCACTTTCAGAAATAATTTTTGTTTAAAAGATATGTTCACAGGTACCCCTCTGTTTGGTGTTTTAATGAGTCTCGGACTGGAAGTCAGGACCTAGGTTTCAGTCATATGTCCAAAGACAGACTCTCTATGCTTTCTGGACTCTCTTTTCTATCTGTAGAATGGGCATGTAAAGCTAAAATCACAAAGACATCTTCCAGAGATGTTGACTCTCCCTCCTTCCTCTTTCTTCTCTGGACTCTTGGAGCTGACTTCCTTTCTTTACTGCCAACTTTTCTTTTATCCTATTTCCTGTCAGCTATGAATGCATCTCATTAATTCACAACAAAGTGGCTATTGAATATTAGATGAGTGCTTGCAAAGTGCCAAGACCACTTTGTCTGCTCTATTTCATTTAATCTTCCCAGTAGACCAATTACATTGTTTCATAGCAATAAGTATTCATCTAAATCATTTCCTACAGTGTATCACAACAATATTCCATCATTCTTAAATATCCAAATGTTGACTAGTTAATCTGTTTCCAATATTATAGTGTTAGAAGAATAAATATTGATTCATATATGTGTTTTTGTGTGTATATATAGATATAAAAACAATGCCATAATAAATATATAAGTGTGTATATATATATACACACATAGTTCATTCATTCAGTAAATATTTATGTACCTGCTATGTGCCAAGCATTACAGTTATGATGATCAAAAAAATCCTATCTCCTGGCATCAAGACCTTATAGTGCATTGGAAAGTTTAAGTAAACAGACAATATATAACAAAGTATGTGGATAATTGGAGTACAAAAAAGGGATGATCAAGAAGCCCTTCTGGATTGGATCCCTGAAAGACGAGAAACTACTGATAGAGATTTATGGCAAAAGCTTCCTGCAGAGGAGAAATAAAGGGTTTTACAGAAGCTACAGTTGGAACTGGACATGAACAACAGAGAGGTTCCAAATAGGAAAAAGAGTACGTCAAGGCTGTATATTGTCACCCTGCTTATTTAACTTCTATGCAGAGTACATCATGAGAAACGCTGGGCTGGAGGAAGCACAAGCTGGAGTCAAGTTTGCCAGGAGAAATATCAATAACCTCAGATATGCAGATGACACCACCCTTATGGCAGAAAGTGAAGAGGAACTAAAGAACCTCTTGATGAAAGTGAAAGAGGAGAGTGAAAAAGTTAAGCTTAAAGCTCAACATTCAGAAAACTAAGATCATGGTATCATGTCCCACCACTTTATGGCAAATAAGTGGGGAAACAGTGGAAACAGTGACAGACTTTATTTTGGGGGGCTCTAAAATCGCTGCAGATGGTGATTGCAGCCATGAAATTAAAAGACACTCTCCTTGGAAGGAAAGTTATGACCAACCTAGATAGCATATTCAAAAGCAGAGACATTACTTTGCCAACAAAGGTCCATCTAGTCAAGGCTATGGTTTTTCCAGTAGTCATGTGTGGATGTGAGAGTTGGACTATAAAGAAAGCTGAGCACCAAAGAATTGATGCTTTTGAACTGTGGTGTTGGAGAAGACTCTTGAGAGTCCTTTGGACTTCAAGGAGATCCAACTAGTCCATCCTAAAGGAGATCAGTCCTGAGTGTTCATTGGAAGGACTGATGTTGAAACTGAAACTCCAATACTTTGGCCACCTGATGCGAAGAGCTGACTCATTTGAAAAGACCCTGATGCTGGGAAAGATTGAAGGCAGGAGGAGAAGGGGACGACAGAGGATGAGGTGGTTGGATGGAGTCACCGACTCAATGGACATGAGTTTGGGTAAACTCCAGGAGTTGGTGATGGGCAGGGAGGCCTGGTGCTGCGATCCATGGGGTTGCAAAGAGTCAGACGTGAGTGAGAGACTGAACTGACTGACAGAAACTGAAAGAGGCTACAGTAGAGATAATATGTTTTACAAACTGCTGGTTGCAACCCACTGGTTATGAAACCAATTTCTTTAGCCATTACCAAAATTTCATGTAAAGTGAGAGAGAATAAACAGAATGGGGAATACCAGAGTGTATAACTGTAAAAAGGTTAAATCTTGTTTTAAAATTTTTTGTTTCATTATGTGTGGGAACCAAGTCAAAAATATTTGAGAAACACTGAGCTATAATGTTAGAAATGTATAGGGGAGACACCATAAGAAGTGTTAAAGATGAGATCTGAAATAAATCTTACTTCATCCTAGAGACAGTGGGAGCCATTAAAGAGTAGTTCAGAGAATATTGTGATCACATTTGTGCTTTGTAAAGATCCTTCTAGAGAAAGATGAAAGAAGAGCTGAGAGATTGCTTAGGTGGCTACTGCAGTCATGCAGAAGACATCATGATGGGCTGGACTAGGAGAGTAGCAATGGGCATGGAGAGAGAGCCCACCTAAGGTTGGCCCTCTATATACAAAGGTACGAATCTGTACCATTACAGAATTCCCTTCAGGGGTAAATAATAGGTGAAGTAGAAGGCAAAATGATTGCTCTGCACCTGAGATTCGACCAATAAGTAGGGATAAGATGACACTGGGTCTTGGGACTATCAAGAGACAAATGGAAGTGTTAGACTGTGAAATCTAATCTGAATTTTAAGAGAAATTAAATCCAGGAGCTGATTTAAATTTTAAATAGTGACAATAAGACATCTACCACAGTAGTTTTAATTAAAAAGACTGGCATGGTGAGGATGTGGAACAAATGAAACTCTCATAGACTTCTGGTGGAGTAAAACTGGTCAGCAGTGTCCACTACAGCTTATCATATACAAATGTTATGACCCAACTCTTCTCCTTGGTCCTCCTCTTCCCCAAAGAGAAAGCATGATTTGTCCAAAAAGACACAGTCAAGAATGTTCACAGCAGCTTTCTTCATAATAATAAAAAACAGAGAGCAACTTGAAGTTCATCAATAGTAGAAGGAATAACTTGTGGTGTTAATATATTTAAATATTATACTGTGTGTCTTTCTAGTTATCAACTGACCACAGTACAGCCATCTGTAGTGCCTCAGTGCCTGAACAGCAGAGGGTTGCTTTTTTAATATAAATAGTACAAGATTACTATTCAATTTCTTCTGATGAGTAAATTTTGCCATTAAAAAGTCATTTTATGGTACAAAAATGGTACAAAAGAAGTACCATTTATAGGAAGGTAAAACAGATGAAACTAATCTGTGGTGTGGGCATCAGAATAGTGGTTACATTTTCTTGTTTTTTGTTTGTTTCTTTGACCATGCTGTGCAGCATATGGGATCTCAGTTCCTAGACCAGGGATGAAACCCACAACCCTTGCATTGGAAGTGCAGAGACTTAACCCCTAAACCACCAGGGAGGGTCCAGTGGTTACCTTTGATGGAGGACACTAATGGTTCAAAAAACTTCTAGGAGTTGAAAATGTTCTATTTTTTAATTTGAGAGGTGATTACATGAGTGTGTTCACTGTGTGAAAAATCATCAAGCTTTGCATTTATGATTTTTGACTGTGAAATATGTTTTACTTCAGCTTTTTAAAAAGTATACTGTCAATTAGAATAAATTCTAGCAGAAGTACAATTTCTGGTTCTGGAGACAGGCATCTCAGCTGCCCCAAGTTGAATTTCTCACACACTTCAGTTCATGGCTTAGTAGTGCAAGTAAGACATCTCTTATATGTTATTTCATGTTATTGTTATTCTCTCTACCCCCATCTTTCTCTCTCCCAGATCCCCTCCCTAGTGTATTTAATATCTTTCCTTTAAATTCACTGTCCAGTTTTCTGTGTAGAAATATGTGTATCTTTAAAAATTGTGGTGATGTGTGTACGTGCTTTTAAGATATATAAGTGATGCTGTGCTAAAAATCTCATTTTGATTTTTACGTGTTAGACTTCAATACTGTGAATCTGAGATATGATCATGTAATATGAAAATATAGCTAATTTATTATAATCGCTGTATGACATTCCACTGTATGCATGCGTTTTACTTCATTACACTGATGACGGACCTCCACGTTGCTTCCCACTCTTCGCTACCACAACTGTACTAGTTTCCTCATGGATCTGCAGGAGAGTAATGAAGCACATTGTACAGCCTTTTGTCTTTATCATCAATATTTTTTCCCAGGAAGATTCAGTCACATTCCCATCAGCTTTTATAATTCTTTTGTATTTTTTCTTCAATCTGATAAGCAAAAAAATTCTCAACATATCTTAATGTGCATTTGACTTCATCTAATAATTTGTATTGGAGTACAATTGCTTCACAATGTTGTGTTGATTTCTGCTATATTTTTGTTGTGTTCGGTTGCTAAGTCGTGTCTCACTCTTTGTGACTTCATGGACTGTAGCACTCCAGGCTTCCCTATCACTATCTCCCGGAGTTTGCTCAAACTCATGTCCATTGTGTCTGTGATGCTATCCAACCATCTCATCCTCTGTGGCCCCCTTCTCCTCCTGCCCTCAATCTTTCCCAGCATCTGGGTCTTTTCCAATAAGTCAGTTCTTTGCATCAGATGGCCAAAGTATTGGAGCTTCAGCATCAGTCCTTCCAATGAATATTCAGGGTTGATTTCCTTTAGGATGGACTGGTTTGATCTCCTTGCTGTCCAAGGGGCTCTCAAGAGTCTTCTCTAGCACCACAGTTTGAAAGTGTCAATTCTTTGGCACTCAGCTTTCTTTATGGTCCTACTCTCACATCTGTACATGGCTACTGGAAAAGCTTTGACTAGACAGACCTTCATTGGCAAATTGATGGCTTTGTTTTTTAATATGCTGTCTAGGTTTGCCATAGCTTGAATCAGCTATGTATACATAAATCCCCTCCCTCTTGGACCACCCACCCACCTACCACCTCCCATACCCACCCATCTACGTAGTCCCAAAGCACTGAGCTGAGCTTCATGTGATTTATAGCAGGTTCTCACTAGCTATCTATTTAGATAAAAATAAGCTAAAAAATAAAAAAAATTTTAAATCACTAGTAAGATTAAATATTTTTTCATATTTTTTGTTCATTTATATTCATATTAGTTAATTGCTTGTTCATGCCTTTAATTCATTTTTCTTCTGGGATTTTTTTTTTCATTGACTCTTAAGAAAGCTTCATATATTAACAAAATTGACCTGTGTTCATATATTGCAGATATTTTTTCTCATTTGATTTTGTTTTCTAACTTTATTATGGTGCTGCTGGTGGCGATTCCAAGTTTGTTTTGTTTTTTTGTTGTTTGATTGGTTTGGGCTTATGGCTGTCTTTTTGTTTCCTTAAAAAAATTTTTTTTTTTTAAATTTGTATCTAGCTGCCTTTTTATGGTTTTGGTTTTGAGGTAATATGCAAGAAGAGCCAAAAAAACTCTTTCTAATTCAATTATATGTTTAGAGGTAAGAGAAATATAAGTGAGGAGGACTAAGGTTAAGAGGAACATTAATCCTATCAAGATGTATCAGGGAAGAAAGTAACCAACCAAACCAAAAGGAATTGTATTTGCAAAACAAATTTTTGATGTTAGAACCTACTTGGAATGTTTAAGATAAATCAAAATAGTGCTCGCTTCAGCAGCGTATATACTAAAATTGGAATGATGCAGAGAAGATTAGCATGGCCCCTGTTCAAGGATGACGTGTAAATTCGTGAAGCATTCCATATTTGGGGGGAAGAAAGCATTTGGACCACAGTAAGAATTCAATAAATGGTAACAGTTGTTAAGATAGAAAAAGAGAAAAGATAAACCAAAATATATCCAGGATGTAGTTTTGATTGTAACCCCTCTCTTTCCACCTGTACCATGTGATATTCTTGCTAGGCACTGAAGTCAGGCTAGGTTCCAATAATTGTAAGTGAGATCCTGGGGCCTGTGTCAGGAAGCAGATGTGGCAGCCTGACGGCCATGGTGACCACCTAGCGTTAGTGGGAATTTCAGACAACCAGGCTGATATTGACTGCAGTGTACCATATGGTGAGGAAAGCAAAGTTCTTCTCTGGTCAGCATAACTGCTGAAGAAATACAGTCACTTCTTTTTCTAGACACTTTATTTAGAAATTTAAACCATGCCTTATCCAAAAGTGGACTTGAGATTGCTTATATGCAAAAAAATATAGTGCAAGATTAAAAGAGTAGATGAAGAAATTATGGAAAGGGAAACATTAAAGTAGGATAAATAAGATAAAGCCAGAGATAACATTATTACACAAAATGCATACCTAAAGGTTCAGTACAAGTTGTGAAATAAGAGTAGGAATGTTAGCTTCTTAGTAAAGAGAGCAAAAAGAGTGGAGCCTTTTCGCGAAAGTTGTTCATGAAAATTATAATCACTCCTGATACTGAGTTCTAAGAGAAATTTCTCCATTGAGTAACATAAAGAGAACAATGCCCCATGACCTAGTTGAAAGGCCCTCAGCAACATACAAACAGTCAACAATACAAGCCTGCATGTGGGCAACTAAGAGCAGTCCTTGGTATTTTTACATAGAGTGTTTCTCGTACAAAAAGGATTGTAAAGGTCTCCCCTTTCTTGATTAGCAAATTCTACTAGATAAGGAAGAAAGATGTTACGCATGTTCTCAAGATTCAGTTCAAAATCCATGAGGTAAGTTTTGGTTCCTTCGAATTCTTGTAGTCAAATGTTCAACATTGCAGGGCGGGCGTAGATAGGAATTCTGTAGTAAAAAAGGACTTTCACATTAGACTGCGTAATTCCTTGCTGGATTTTTATTCCTACCCATACAAACTATCCTTTTTATAACTCTGTGGGGTACTTACTCAACAATATTTTATTGTGATGATGATGTGAACTACACAGTTGATTTGTTACCCACATGACCACTTTTCCTTCTGTCAAGAGTGGTTTTGTCTGTGTTTTCAAATAAGTCGACTGGGCAATAAGAGTGATGGAGAAGGTACCTTAGAGGAAGAGTTAACTGGAACCAAAGGGAGGAGGCAGTACGCATTTTTATGGCATCTTATTTTTGCCCTGGTGCACTTACAGACAGAAGTGGAGTGAACGCACCCTTTACAGAACACAATCGGCCTGGGCAAACACTGTCCTGTGTGTGGAATGAGTTTTGGAAGCAGAACAGAGGTGTGTTTTTCATTAGGCCACATTGGATTTTCGCATTCGAGAGTATAATTACCAAACCCAGCCCTCAAACCACTGCAAAAACATCACATGCTTCTTATACACATTTTTTCCCTTCAAACCAGCACTCAAGCGCCCACCAAGGGCCCTGCCCACAGTAGGGTTCATTTAAAATTCTTTTCAAACGCAGTTGTAACATGGCTCTCATACACAAAACAAGTATTATCAGCAGTTAAATCATAGGATTATTCTTACGTTACAGATAACTAGGTACACTTAATGTGTAATAGTTATTATATTAAGACCCTGGGCCAGACTCTCTCTGTATAAAATTGCCCTTCAGGAGTCAGGTTCTCAGCAGTGCACCAGTATCTCTTTCAAGATTATCATGAACCTGTGCTCTAAACTTGATGTTTAGAAAGTCAATTCAGTTTGGAGTTTAACTTCTATTTAAGTTTTAGAAGTAGTGCTAAAGAGAAATGAACACAAAAAGAGGTAGACATTTTATGCTTATTTTTTTTTTTCCTGAGAGCTCTCTTGGGCCAGTGAGAAATTCCAAGCATCAGGTTCTCTTTCTCTCTCTGCTCCTTACTGCATATTGTAAACCCATGATTCTCCCCACTCACCCCTGCAGGCTTGGGGACAGCAGTGCTGAGCTTCCTCGGCAAGAGAAGTTTCTAACTGAATTGTGTTCTAGCAGCTTAAAAATCTAATGCAGCTTTTTATTTTTTGGCTGCACTGAGTCTTAGTTGCCATGTGCAGGCTCTTAGCTGCGGAATGCAAAATCTTTAGTTGCGGCATGTAGGATCTAGTTCCCTGATTAGGGCTCGAACCTGGGCCTCTTGCATTGGGAGCGCAGACTCTTAACCAATAGACCACCACGGAAAGTCCCTAGCACAACTTTTTGAAGAATCTCAGTCTTCAAAAGGAGAAGTATGGGGAAGGGAGTCATTTATCACCTGTGTTAATGTGGAATATTTGTTGTTGTTCAGTCCCAAAGTTGTGTCCGACTTTTCATGACCCCATGGACTGCAACATGCCAGGTTCCCTGTTATTCACCATCTCTCAGAGTTTCCTCAAACTCATGTTCACTGAGTCGATGATGCCATCATCATGTACTGCAAGATGATTTTACGTGGACATTAACGAACACTGATCATTTTAATAGTTAATTGTTTACAATCTAGTAACTTGCATTTAAATAGTATTTACTATGTGCTAGATATTATGCCTTAATCTCTATTAACTCATTTAGTCCTCATATCAGTTCTAGGGAGAGGGTAGCTAATATTATTGCCCCCTGTTACAGATGAGGAGACCAAGGCACAGGAAGTTCAAAAGATTTGTCCTGGCTTGTTTAGGAAGTTAAAGGTAAAGTCTGGATCTGAACCTATATAATCTAGCTTCAATGTCTACACTGTTAAGCCCTCTCCAGCTCTTCTCTACCAGACTGCACAGAGAAAATCAAGCTAGTGCTCCGGGGCATCCATTGTGTGTAATGAATCACCTCCTCAGGTAAGCACCTAGAACAGTAATAGCTATGTACCGTCCTAAGTCCATAGTGTACATTAGTGACTTTAGGAGAACAGTCACTTATGTCATTTTCTGCTTAATTCTCTAATATAACTCCAACTGGAAAAGGCCATTATCTTATATAATATAACATGCATTAGGGAAATACATAACTATCTGCATTAATTATTGCTATGTACTGAATGGTGCTTCCTCTTTGTATGTTGAAGCCTAACTCTTAATTTGACAATATTTGGATGTGGAGCTATGGAAGGTAACTGGTTTGGATGAGATCATGGAGGTGTATCTCCTGTGGTGGTATTGATGCTCTTATACTGAAGAGCCCAGAATGCTAGCTCTCTCTTTCTGTCTCTGCCATGAGGACACAGCAAGAAGATGACCATCTATGAAACACGGGTAGCCCTCACCAGATAGCAAATTTGCTGGTATCTTAATCTCAGACTTGCCTCCAGAACTGTAAGAAATAAATTTGTTAAGCCACCAGCCTATAGTATTTCTAATATAGCAGTCCATACTAACAAAGACAATTATCTATTATATATACAGTATTAAAGATTATCTATTATCTATATATTTAGTAAAGATTACTCCATAATTTGGTGACCAAAACAGCAAACATTTATTTATCTCATAATTTATATGGATCAGTAATAAAATCTTATGTTTACACAAAACCTATATACAAATGTTCCAAAAACTGGAAATAACTTAAATGTTCTTCAAAAGATGAATAGTTAAACAAATTGTGGTAAACCCATACTATTGAGTACTGTTGTTACTGTATAGTTGCTCAGTCATGTCTGACTCTTTGTGACCTCATGGACTGCAGCACGCCAGGCTTCTCTATTCATCACCAACTCCCGGAACTTGCTCAAATCATGTCCATTGAGTTGGTGATGCCATCCAGCCATCTCATACTCTGTTGTCCCCTTCTCTTCCCACCTTAATCTTTCCCAGCATCAGGGTCTTTTCCAATGAGTCAGCTCTTCGCATCAGGTGGCCAAAGTATTGGAGCTTCAGGTTCAGCATCAGTCCTTCTAATGAATATTCAGGACTGATTTATTTTAGAACTGACAGGTTTGATCTCCTTTCAGTCCAAGGGACTCTCAAGAGTCTTTTCCAATACCACAGTTTAAAAGCATCAATTCTTTAGCACTCAGCTTTCTTTATGGTTCAACTCTCACATCCATACATGACTACTAGAAAAACCATAGCTTTGACTAGATGGACCTTTTTTGGCAAAGTCTCTGCTATTTAATATGCTGTCTAGGTTGGTCATAGCTTTTCTTCCAAGAAACAGGCATCTTTTAATTTCATGGCTGCTGCAGTCACCACCAGTAGTGATTTTGGATCTCAAGAAAATAAAGTCTCTCACTCTTTCCATTGTTTCCCATCTATTTGCCATGAAGTGATGGAATTGGATGCCATGATCTTCGTTTTCTGAATGTTGAGTTTTAAGCCAGCTTTTTCACTCTCCTCTTTCACTTTCATCAAGAGGCTCTTTGGTTTCTCTTCGCTTTCTGTCATAAGGGTGGTGTCATCTGCATATCTGAGGTTATTGATATTTCTCCCGGAAATCTTGATTCCAGCTTCTGCTTCTTTCGGCCTAGCATTTTGCATGATGTACTCTGTATATAAGTTAAATAAGCAGGATGACAACCTACTGCCTTGAAGTACTGCTTTCCCAATTCAGAACCAGTCCGTTGTTCCATGTCTGGTTCTAACTGTTGCTTCTTGACCTGTGTACAGATTTCTCAGGAGGCAGGAAGGTGGTCTGGTATTCCCTTCTCTTTAAGAATTTCCCACAGTTTGCTGTGATCCACATAGTCAAAGGCTTTAATGTAGTCAATGAAACATAAACAGATGTTTTTCTGGAATTTATTGACACATGCAGAATCTAGGGTGGATATCAAAGAAGCTATGCTTTGAGAGTGGATACAATCCCCCCCAGTCTTCTCCTCAGGTCAGTTTTACCTGATTGGCTGCTTCTCCTCATCATTGTGTATTTTTCATTTTTTGCCACAGTTCAGTAACCTCAACTCTTCCTTTCAGCTATGTTTCATTTATCTACATTGTATAACAAGCTGTCTCAAAACTTAGTGGTTTAAAAACAACATAAGTGTTTGATCTGCCATTGTTTCGGCAATTTTAATGAGGCTTAGAAAGAATATCTCTTTGCTTTACAGTATCTGTGAACTCAAGATGACTGGAGGAATGGAGGTTGGAAGAACTGGGTGGTGGGTGGCTAGGTTTCTCTATTTCTGTCTCCTTTTCTCTCTCTTCCTTTTCCACATGAATAGTTCAGATTTCCTAATAACATGTTGACCTCAGAGTGGTTGCACTTCTTACAGAGCAGTTGACTTCTCCCAGCAGCAGCATTTCCAAAGTCCATGGTAGGATCTCCAAGTTTTCTTAGTATTTAACCTCAGAAGTACAAGGACATCACTTTTGCAGCATTCTATGGGTCAAGCAAGTCACTAGGGCCAGCTCAGATTCCAGGAGAGAGAACTAGACTTTGCTTCTCAATGAGAGGAACAGCAAACAAATTGAAACCATCTTGTATCTGTCTAGATCCCCTTTCATCAAAATTATTTGACTTGTAAAAAAAATTTAGATTCCACACTGACTATAACACTTTTAAATTGGTCTAGTATATTCATTTTAAATTATGCTAGTTATGTATTTAGGTGGTGCTCTAATTGCCAAGTTTCAGAGATTTTGAGTGGTTTTTGCCAGTTACATTTTATCCACAAGCTGTATTGTTTTGAGTACAATTTCACAGAGCTCAACATTTTCAGAGATACATGTATCACGTATACCCCATTTAGCAAAAACTTGTATAAATGTGTGTACTTAGAGTCCTAGGGTCTTCACTGAGTGTTCCAGACCTCTGCTTAGACCCAGAATTTCCTAAGAATCCCCAGTTTCTTGTTTTACTCCTTGATCCCAATGCAGAAGGACATCATTATATCAAACATCACTCTATCTTCAAGCAGAAACTGCCACAAAAAGGCAGCAATAAAGTCGATTTTTGGTGAGGAAGAGTAGATTAACGTCAAGGCAAAATTAGGAAAGTTATTTTTTCAGATTATTGTTTCATTTTTAGTCATTTAGCACATAGGTTTGTATGTGGCATGACAGAGAATTTTATGCAAGTTTAGCTGAAGACATGTAAAGCACTCAGTTGGCATAATGCCCACAGGAATTTGAGTGTGTGTGTATGTGTGTGAGAGAGAGAGGGAACACGAGAGAAGGACGGGAGGTTGGGGGGGTGGGAGGGGGCGGCTGGCTGATGTGTCAGTCAGAGGCTCTGCTGAATTCTTTCCATGCCTACTTCATCACCCTTTTATTAAGTACTTTTCAAAACACAGGAATACCATAAGGAAATCGAATACCATTTACAACTGAAGCTAAGATTGACTTTTCTTCCGGCCACATTCTCTGTGGAAATAACACATGTGTGCATAAAAATGCACACACGCACACACACACACACATGCACACACACACACATATACAGAGCTTACAACCTGCTGTATATTAAGCACCATATGAGGAGGATGTATGAAAAGAAATAAGATAATTCATTTCCTATTACTCAGTTGCTGAGACCAAAAACCTAACCTTCCCTTTGACTTGCCTTTTCAAAGCTCTTGGTAACTGCTATAGAATCTATTATTCCTAACATGTTTAATGCCTCCTACTTTCTCCCGTGTTGCCTTCTTCGTTCAAGCCACAACCTTCTCTTCCATGGACTATAGCAGGATCATCCTAATTGTTCTTCTTTCTTCTTCCCCTGCCCCCAATATTGCCTATTCTCCACACAGCAGCCAAGATGTCTTTCTTAAAAATGAAATCAGAGAACAACACTCAGACACTCCAACAGCACTCAATAAAATCCCAACTCCTAACCATGGCCTTCAAGACCTCTGTCTCTCTCTTCATCTTCTATACTTTGCTCCTAGCTCATTCCAGCCCATTATGTTTTGAACGCACCTAGTTCACATTCAGTTCAGGTCCTTTTCACTAACTGTTTCTTCTGCTTGGAATCCTCCTTGCCCTATCTCCAGACATTCACTTGATCTGAGTCTCTACTCAAATGTCACTTCCTCAGAGAGGCCTTTCCTGACCTAAAATATCATAGCAAAAAATAGAAGACACTCTCAACTCCTCACTCTCTCCCCTTACCCTTAATTTTTTTTGTCCTCCTAGCCCTTCACATGAAATATTTATTTTTATTGTTGTTTTTCCTCCCCACTAAAGTGAAATTCCAAGAGCTTTGTCCATCTTAACTGCTATCGTCTCAATGCCTAAAACAGTGCCTGCCACATAGAAAACACTTAATAGACATCTGTTGAATGAATGCTCACGTGAATGAAAACCTATCCTGATGTAGCTCTGATCTGTATTGGAAGGGAAGCATGGAGACAGCCATGGTCAGATGATGTGATTGTGCTGTGACGGATATGTGGGCAAAGTGTTTGGGGAACACAAAGGACTGGGTCCCTGGCTGCTTAGGGAGAGAAGAGTCAGAGTTTTTTTACCTGGATCTGGAAGGATGAGTAAGGATTCACCAGATGACGAAGTCTGCAGAGGACATCTCAAGCAGAAGAAAGAAATAGTGGATACCAAGGCCTGGCTGTAAAAGCATAACATGGAGGGGGATGCTCATCATTTTGTTGTACCTGGAAAATAGGACATGCAAACATGCTGCAGAGGGAGATAAGAGAGGAGAGTAGCAGAGGTGAGTTGATCAGCTCAGAGACAGAAATGACTTTGCAAGAAGCTTGCAAGAGCCATTGGATTTGAGGAAGGTTAAATCATCATGGTGCATGCATAAGTGCTCAGTCGTGTTCGACTCTGTGATCCCATGACTGTAGCCTGCCAGATTCCTCTGTCCATGGGATTCTCCAGGCAAGAATACTGGAGTGAGTTTCCATGCCCTCCTTCAGGGGATCTTCTAGGCCAACAGATAGAACCCGCTTCTCTTCTGTCTCCTGCACTGACAGGTGGATTCTTTACCACTGCACCACCTGGAAAACTCAGAAATCATCTTCAGTGCTTCAGAAAGTTTACTGACCTCTGTGTGGTGGATAGTGTGAGGCACAACATCTAGAGGGGAATGGAGAGAAGGTGCTGGATGGGAGGTGCATTTCAAGAGAGCATGGAGCGAGCCTGGTGACCTAGAGATGGGGAACACTGGAAAGGGAGAAACAGCCTGGCAGAATTTTAACCTTGGGTGATTTGACGACTTTATCCTGGGCGGGAAACCAGAAGGAAATGCACATCTGGAGAGTAAGAAAGAGAACCAGTTATGGGCCACACTGCCCAGTGTTCTTCCTCTCCAAGCCCTTGGGTGGCCATTTGCTACCATTTCATCAGCTCGTGGGAGCCCACCTGCCCTGGTCCCACAGCACACTGTGTAGTGCTGGCCTCACGACTGCTCCTCCCTCCACCCGCTGAGCCTTGGGGATTAGGTAACACATGTGTGCCTGCCTCTCTCTTCTCTCGAAACAAACTTCTCCCAGGTGGCTCTTCATCTAGAAAATAGATTCCCATCAATTCTGCCCAGCAAGACAGGCTCAGACACACCAAGTCCCAAAGGGATAAGACTAAAACTCAAGCCTAGACTCTCCCAAACTACATGTATAATATCACTGAGCTTTTGTTATTATTTTATGTAATTCTTAAATTACACAGCTAATACATGAATACTTTCCCATTATAAAAAATGCAAACAATACAGAAGTACACTAAGACTTGAGAGTTCCTTTCACAGCAACCCCTTGAAAAAGAAAAGAAGTACATTCCTCATCTTAAGAGTAAGGTTTGTCTCTTTATGGTCCTTTATTTCACACACACATATATATACATATAGCAACAATATATAGTTTCATATGTTCTCTTAGGGCTCAAATTAGTTTGAAACTTTTTTCACTTATTTACCTGTCTTCAAAGATTTTCACATCAGTAAATATAAATCTACTTCTTTCTTTTCAAACTGCTGAATAGTATTCCATGGCAGAGATGTGTATATTTGTCATTGACTCTTCCCCTTCTCGTGGATACTTGGGTTACTTCCAATTTTGCAAGATTTTAAAATAGTGCGATAGTGAATATCTTTGCACACTCTATTTTGTACATGTTTGCAAATGTTTCTCTAATGTGGACCCCTGGAAGCAGAATTGGTTGACCATCCTAAAGGTATTTCATTTTAATTTTGCTTGAGGCTGCCAGTTTTTCTATTCTATCTTATTAAGTGCTTCAAGATATACTAAAACAGAAAAATTTCCTGAAATTGTAATGTCAGTTATATCACAACAGGATCCTTACTGAGGCTAACATCAACCCAGGGACAAACCCAGCACTCTGATACTTGTGCAGTATTCCAGAAGAGTAGGAACGCTGGGCTGCAGGCACAATTCTTAGGGCTGTCTAGCTTTTCTGGGGCCTATTGAAATTTGAGATCTGAAAAAAATTGTTTGCTTTGACACATGAAAAGAAAAATAGAACACTGAAGTTAATACAGATTTATTAAATAATTATAAAATGTAGCATATGTCAACTTCATTGCTATTTCATTTAGTATTCATAAACGTTTCCTTATTGAGCAACCTGGTATTCTCCTGAATTCTTGCCCTGACCTTGTCTACTCCTTAGCTTGAGGGAACAGCACCAGCTTTCTTGGCTTGTTCTTCCCATATTCAGGGAAGACAATCATCCAAAACGTATCATCAAGATTTCCTTTTTTCCCTTCTCTGTTTTGGAGGGTCTTTCCAAAAGGATTCCTTTGTGTTCCTCTTTAGGAAGGAGGCAAGTTTAACTTGGATAGCAGATTGAGAAGAGAGCTCCTTCTCCAGGAGGGTCAGTATTAGGGAAGGACGTGCATTTGTCAGATGTCAAACACTGGGAGAATTCTTCTGGCAAGGAGGGGAGGAGATGAAAAGCAGTGAGGTCCTGGAGGGGCTAGTCCCAAGCATTGGGTGGCTAAGGCAGGGCCTCTGGGTCACACACTCTCTGCTGTAGGGATGCAGAGGCAGGTGATAGTTGGGATCTCTCTCTGACCTCAGCTTTTATTCTGAATATCAAGTTCTTTTTCAATGAATTTATTTTCCTCTAGTGCTTAATTCCTAGTGTGGCGGTGACACTGCACCTTACTATTTTTCATCATTCAGTTCAGTTCAGTTCAGTTCAGTCTCTCAGTCGTGTCTGACTCTTTGCGACCCCATGAATCACAACACGACAGGCCTCTTGGTCCATCACCAACTCCTGGAGTTCACCCAAACTCATGTCCATCGAGTCGGTGATGCCATCCAGCCATCTCATCCTCTGTCATCCCCTTCTCCTCCTGCCCCCAATCCCTCCCAGCATCAGAGTCTTTTCTAACGAGTCAACTCTTTGCATGAGGTGGCCAAAGTATTGGAGTTTCAGCTTTAGCATCATTCCTTCCAAAGAAATCCCAGGGCTGATCTCCTTCAGAATGGACTGGTTGGATCTCCTTGCAGTCCAAGGGACTCTCAAGAGTCTTCTCATACACCACAGTTCAAAAGCATCAATTCTTCGGTGCTCAGCTTTCTTCACAGTCCAACTCTCACATCCATACATGACCACTGGAAAAACCATAGCCTTGACTAGACGGACCTTTGTTGGCAAAGTAATGTCTCTGCTTTTGAATATGCTGTCTAGGTTGGTCATAACTTTCCTTCCAAGGAGTAAGCATCTTTTAATTTCATGGCTGCAGTCATCATCTGTATCACATCTCAGCAACACTGTGAGCTAAACAGTCCTTGCAGGATAAGCTGGGGACCTTATCAGTTATAATATTTCTATGGGAAAACGCTTTGGGGATTTCAACAGTGGACTTACAAAGGAACCTCTGGAGGCCAATCCATTCCTGACTGAGCACTGTTCACGTGGACTGCATATGCGATGACCAGAAGTTTCTGTTTTCCAAGGTGTTCCAGTTTGTGATTCCCTGGGAGATGTCCTGGGTCAGGAAGATTTTCTATTCAAGTTTCTCTGCAATAGACTACATAGTAAGTACTGTGATGTAAGATGCCCTGTAGCCTGACCTGGCTCAATTATGCTGTTTTTTAAGCTGGTGACTTTGTAGTTTACAAAATGACCCATGGAGTTTGGCATGCTTTGAAAGCTCAAGATACATTTCTAAGAATACAAACATTCCCTTTGGCCACCTGGACTATAAAACCCTGGTAGACTCTAATCCCCTGCTGGAGATTGTTGGTGGCCTTCCTTTCCTCTTTTTCTCTTACTCCTTTTCTGTAGCCCAGCCTGGAGTTCTGGGGTCTTTAAAGGTGTAGTGAACTAAGATCTATTGAAATTCTAGCAATCGCCCAACTATTCCCCCTGATACTCTCCCCATCCTTCTCCCCAGGAAAATGACCTGATTATAAAACTCTCTATAGATACAGTCACAATCTGGTGACCTCAGTTCCCCCCCGCCTCCTTGTTAGACAATGGAGATAGAGTTGTGGTCTTCACCCTGGAATTCCCTCCCACACACACTCAAGAGAGCACCACACATAAGCGTGAAGGGTCCACTAATGAATTTCATGTTTGAGAAAGCCTCCCAAATGTTTAGTTATCTGAAGTAAAGCCACACAGGAAAATGAAAACATCAAATGTCTTTTGCTTTTGGCTGAAATTGTATAAACTTGCCAGTTGAGACATTGACCATACGGAGATGAGGAAGAGATGGTCCTATTTTCAGAGTTTCCACTGCCTAGCAAGATACTTGATAAGTATTCAACACATGCTTGTTGAACTAAACTGAGAATCAAGACATACTGGAGGTGATTACATTCACCAACTCTGCTGTCCTGAAATTTCCAGAACCCTCAGTTATTCCTTGTCTTGGCCACTGCACTCAAAAGAACATAGGTGACTTCTCCAATCTTTTGTTCTGAGTCTTCAAAGGGTTTCCCATACTTCCAGCATGTCTGCAACTGTCTCCCCACAACTTGACCTGAAATTCTCACATTAATACCACTTGGGGTGGGTGGGGCGGGAGGTTAAGCCACTGTTCCCATTCAAATACCTACATTATCAAGAGGAGAGAGAGGAACCTGCCTGGATCAGGAATGTGTAGGGATGCATATGTGTGATGTGTAGTGGTTATTAAGGGAAAAGGAAGAGTAGAGAGGCTGGATGCTTATAGTTCCCTCTTATTACCATTAACAAGAGTGTTTCTGGTGGCTTGAAACATTTCCCTCAGATGGTAAAGAATCTGCCTGCAAGATGGGAGAACCTGGTTCAATCCCTGGGCTGGGAAGATCCCCTGGAGAAGGGAAAGGGAACCCACTTCAGTATTATTTTCTGGAAAATTCAATGGATAGAGGAGCCTGGCAGGGTACAGTCCTTAGGGTCATAAAGAATCAGACACAACTGAGTGACTAACACACACACACACACATTACCATTAAGTCATAGGCTATTTCTGTCAGGTTATCTCATTAGCCCTTTGGAAGTCTTAGAAATTCAGCTTTGAGGATATAGAAAATGAAATAGCACCAGATGATGCACTTAAGTGCTATACGATCCAACCCAGCAGCCACCAGCCACACATGGCTCTTGGGCCCTTGGAATTCTGGTCCAAGTTGGAATGTGCTATAAATATAAAATACACACTAGTTTTCAAAGACTTATTAAGGAAAAAAAAAATCTCACTAGTAATTCTTTATATTCATTACATATTGAAATTTAAAAATGGATATACTGGCTAAATAAAACCTATTATTAAAATTGATGCTACTTGTTTTAAAAAATTTTTAACTATGGCTACTAGAAAATTTTAAGTTCTGTATATGGCATTGTATCTCTATTTCCTGGAGGAGATCATGACAACCCACTCCAGTATTCTTGCCTGGAGAATCCCACGAACAGAGGAGCCTGAGGGGCTACAGTCCATAGGGTTGCAAAGAGCCAGTCAGGACTGAAGTGACTTAGCAGGCATGCACATATCTTATTGGACAGCATTGCTGTAGTGGTAGGAAGAAAGATCCCACCCTAGAGGGCGCTGAAATCCAGTGCATAGGCAGAGGTGCCAGTGGAATGAGGCTGCAAAGGCAGAAATGTCACTGGGGGTAAAGGGTGGCCTCAAGGTAGGAGTGTGGGTCTGTTTGGCAGCCTGGCTAAGCACACAGGGACTCCCATCATCCTTTCCTATCTCAGTGTCTTTAGATCAGTTGGCTGATTTCCCTTATGCTGACTCCTGTGGCAGAGGAAGAGAGTAGGGAAGAGGGACAGATCCTTATGGTTCTAAGATTTGGCTTGGGATTAGTTTCTGGGGTGATCCTTGCATTTTCTGGTCCCAGGTTCTACACTGTAGGTTACTGACGTTAGTAATGAGCTCAATATTCCTAGTCAAGCTTGGGAAGACCAATAATTCTACTGATTTGGTTGATTTAAAATTTCCTGATAATATATTTTAACTGTGAGAACTCATTTTACTGTTTTCCTAATCTGACTTTGTGGATCAGTGCATAGACATTGATATCAAAGCAGGAATAACTGGATTTTTCATAGTGGTTTACAGTTTTCAATGTCCTTTTCAGCAAATTATCACTTTTTATTATCACAACATCTTGTGAGGCAGGCGAGGCATGTATAGATTTTTATCCATATGCTATAGCTAAGAAACCAAAAAAAAAAAAAAAAACAAAACCTACAAAAAAAGGTTGCCTTGACCAGGATTTGAAAGCTGTTAAGTGACAGAATTAGGAATATATCATGGATGATCTCACTGGAAACCTTGGCTTCTGATCTTTGGTGGCTTCTCCTGGTGCATAGAGGATCACTGAGTGGGCCAGGGCATAAGCGGTCGACAGCTTCCTGTATTCAAGCAGTTCTGCCCCTTAAAGATCAGGAAAGTAATTTACAGGGTCTGCACAGCAAGATTTGGAAAACTGCCATTTGGGGAGCCAGAGAAGGAGCCTAATTGGAGCACCGCCTTCCTCTCAGCAGGAATGCCTTTGAAGTCAGTGCCTCCGTTTAATTCCCTCAGGCGACCTCCCTGGTAGCTCTTGGAAAGGCCCAGCTGGTCCCTCAGTGGAGAGAGCTTCTGAGCTGCAGGCAAAGCCCAGCAGAGGGTGCTGAGAGCTTACCACTTCAGGGTGAGATGGGGGGCGGGGGCGGACGACCATCTGTTTTGTCAGGGTGGACTCTGGAAGAGGAGGAAGCTTCCGGAAACAATGGTTATAAGAGCTTCCTGTCCAGTAGTGATGAAGATGAAGATGATCATGGTGACGATGATCACAATGATGATATGAGTGGTGGCCAGGTCTCACCTGGTGGGTGTGGTGTGATCTGGAAATGTTTTGACTGCCCCGTTGTGATATTTTTAGAGATCACTGTGATCACTGACATGCTCCATATTGGGAAAATAGTTTCAGCTACTTGTTTAGATACTCACAAATCATTTCACAACCTGGGCTCTGACAAATGTTTGTTCGGTAATTTGGGCAAGTTATATAACTTCTAATCTTACGTTCCTCATCTGAGATTAAAAGATGAGATTAAAAAAAAAAACTACCTCAAAAGTATCAAATGAGATAATAGGTGTGAAATATTTCATAGTATATGCTAATTGCAAACATTCAATAAAAAGTAACTGATATTATTCAATTCAATTTTTCTGACTTCCAGGGCAGAATTCATTCTTTTTTTTTTTTTTTAAATTTTATTTTATTTTTAAACTTTACATAATTGTATTAGTTTCGCCAAATATCAAAATGAATCCACCACAGGTATACATGTGTTCCCCATCCTGAACCCTCCTCCCTCCTCCCTCCGCATACCATCCCTCTGGGTCGTCCCAGTGCTCTAGCCCTAAGCATCCAGTATCGTGCATCGAACCTGGATTGGCATCTCATTTCATACATGATATTTTACATGTTTCAATGCCATTCTCCCAAATCTTCCCACCCTCTCCCTCTCCCACAGAGTCCATAAGACTGTTCTATTTATCAGTGTCTCTTTTGCTGTCTCGTACACAGGGCAGTCTGCCCCAGTCCTCCTGTTTTTGACATGCTTGTACAGTTCCCTATTTATAAGTTCTGCTGTGATAACTTCATGGAAGATTGTTTGAAAGATATTAAAGAAGTTATTTGACTTAGTTCCCTTACATACAATATAGGGGAAAACTATCTCAGCTTCAGTTCAGTTTAGTCGCTCAGTCATGTCCAACTCTTTGCAGTCCCATGGACTGCAGCACATTTAGGTCAGCTGATAAAAGGGCTTCCCCCAGAGGTTCAGCCGGAGAAGGCAATGGCACCCACTCCAGGACTCTTGCCTGGAAAATCCCATGGATGGAGGAGCCTGGGGGGCTGCAGTCCATGGGGTCGATATGAGTCGGACATGACTGAGCGACTTCACTTTGACTTTTCACATGAATGCATTGGAGAAGGAAATGGCAACCCACTCCAGTGTTCTTGCCTGGAGAATCCCAGGGACGGGGGAGCGTGGTGGGCTGCCGTCTATGGGGTCGCACAGAGTCGGACACGACTGAAACGACTTAGCAGCAGCAGCAGTGGTTCAGCAGTAAAGAATCCACCTGCCATGCAGGAGACACAGATTTGATCCCTGGGTCAGGAAGATCCCCTGGACAAGGGAAGAGCAGCCCACTCCAGTATTCTTGCCTGGAAAATCCTATGGACAGAGGATCCTGGCGGGGTACAATCCATGGGGTCCAAAGAGTCCGACACAACTGAAGCGACTGAGCATAGCTGATAAAACAAAAACATGTCTTCACAGAGTGTCTTAAGCAGAAGAGGAGTTTGTTTCTCTTTTAGGTAACAGTTTAGAGATAGGCAATACAAGACTGATTGTGCAGTCTGCCATCCTCAACATTTGAATCTCACCTTTAGCTTTAAAGTGACTGCTCCAATTCTTATATTTTCTCAGGCACATGCCTGATGTTTTCAAAATTAAGACCACGAATAGCACCCATTTCTCTTATTTATTATTTTTTTAATTATAGTTGATTTATAATATTTTTTAGCTTCAGGTGCACAGCACAGTGATTCAGCTTTTTTACAGTTTATGTATCACTAAAAATTATTACAAGACAGTGGCTGTAATTCCCTGTACTGTGCAGTATATCCTTATTGTTTATCTATTTTATACATAGTAGTTTGTAACTGCTAATTCCTTACCCCTTTCTTGCTCCTCCTCTGTGCCCTCTCCACATGGGTAACCACTGGTTTCTTTCCTTCCCTCTCTCGCTTAAATGCTCCAAATTTAGTCATATAGTCTCAGTTCAGTTCAGTTCAGTTCAGTCGCTCAGTCGTATCCAACTCTTTGTGACCCCATGAACCACAGCACGCCAGGCCTCCCTGTCCATCACCAACTCCCGGAGTTTACCCAAACTCATGTCCATTGAGTCGGTGATGCCATCCAACCATCTCATCCTCTGTCATCCCCTTCTCCTGCCTTCAATCTTTCCCAGCATCCAAAGAGTCGGACACAACTGAAGTGACTGAGCATAGCTGAAAAAACAAAAATATGTCTTCACAGAGTGTCTTAAGCAGAATAGGAGTTTGTTTTTCTTTTATGTAACAGTTTAGAGATAGGTAATACAAGACTCAGCATCTTTTCAAATGAGTCAGCTGTTCGCATCAGGTGGCCAAAATATTGGAGTTTCAGCTTCAACATCAGTCCTTCCAATGAAAACCCAGGACTGATTTCCTTTAGGATGGACTGGTTGGATCTCCTTGCAGTCCAAGGGACTCTCAAGAGTCTTCCCCAACACTACAGTTCAAAAGCATCAATTCTTCAACACTCAGCTTTCTTTATAGTCCAACTCTCACATCCATACATGACTAATGGAAAAACTATAGCCTTGACTAGACGGACCTTTGTTGACAAAGTTATGTCTCTGCTTTTTAATATGTTGTCTACTGCTGCTGCTAAGTCACTTCAGTCATGTCTGACTCTGTGTGACCCCATAGACAGCAGCCCACCAGGCTCCTCTGTCCCTGGGATTCTCCAGGCAAGACTGCTGGAGTGGGTTGCCATTTCCTTCTCCAAATATGCTGTCTAGGTTGGTCATAACTTTCCTTCCAAGGAGTAAGCATCTTTTAATTTCATGGCTGCAGTCACCATCTGCAGTGATTTTGCAGCCCCCAAAAATAAAGTCTGACCCTGTTTCCACTATTTCCCCATCTATTTCACATGAAGTGATGGGACCGGATGCCATGATCTTCGTTTTCTGAATGTTGAGCTTTAAGCCAACATTTTCACTCTCCTCTTTCACTTTTATCGAGAGGCTTTTTAGTTCCTCTTCACTTTCTGCCATATGGGTGGTGCCATCTGCGTATCTGAGGTTATTGACATTTCTCCCAGCAATCTTGATTCCAGCTTGTGCTTCTCTTCCAGCCCGGCGTTTCTCATGATGTACTCTGCATAGAAGTTAAATAAGCAGGGTGACAATATACAGCCTTGACATACTCCTTTTCCTATTTGGAACCAGTCTGTTGTTCCATGTCCAGTTCTAACTGTTGCTTCCTGACCTGCATATAGGTTTCTCAAGAGGCAGGTCAGGTGGTCTGGTATTCCCATCTCTTTCAGAATTTTCCACAGTTTATTGTGATCCACACAGTCAAAGGCTTTGGCATAGTCATATAGTCTCACCTAGTGGCAAAGGAATCTTGGAAATTTAGGCTTCAGCCAGGTGACAGAAAAACAAAAGAGCAGTATTAGATGAAAATCTGAAAATTTTCACAAGGTCCTTACTGTTATAGCCTCAGAAATTGCTGTTAATACAAGTGCTGATATTTCTGAAGATCTACGTGCCCCACTTTTCACAGAAGAACCTAGAAAATTCTCTTCTTTCGAAATCTTTTGATTCTGTGCTTGTGATTCAAAAGTAATTTAGGGGCAAGTTTGCTGGTGGTTCTAGAAAGAGTGATAGAGGATTACTAATGCAAAACAGAGCTGGAAAAGGAGTGGGGACGTCTTGAAGCAAGTGGTATTCCTGATGGAGTGGCAGAGAACATACCAGGAAGTACTGTGCTGCGTTATGAAATACAGATGCTGCTTGGACCATTTGGGGGTTTCATTCCCTTCCAGGAATGGGGTGCCCATCAGTGCATGGTTGACCCAGAGATCATCTATATCTACGCAGTCTGGAGATGGCTTCTGGAAGCCAGTCCAAGAGCCTGAATCCATGAAAATTTTTCTGAAGTGCTGGAAAATAGTTTCCAGTATCTCTCACAAGCAGATAATAGTTTCTAGAATTTTAGTATCCTCTTGATTTACTTTGGGACTTCCCTGGTAGCTTAAACCGTAAAGAAACTGCCTGCAATGTCTGATCCTTGAGTGGGGAAGATCCTCTGGAGAAGGAAATAGCAACCCACTCCAGTATTCTTGCCTGGAGAATCCCATGGACAGAGGAGTTTGGCAGGCTACAGTCCATGGGGTTGCAAAGAGCTAGACATAACTGAGTGACTAGCACACACTCTTGTTGGGCTTCCCCGGTAGCTCAGTGGTAAAGAATTGGCCTGCAGTGCAGGAGATGTGGGATAGATCCCTGGGTAGGGAAGATCCCCTGGAGAAGGACATGGCAATCCACTCCAGTATTCTTGCCTAGAGAATCCCATCTAAACAGCATCAGACCAGTTTGTGAGATGCTGTAGAGGAAAATGATTGGGATGGGAAAATCAGGTGACGATTCCAGAGGCGATGCCCTGCAGCTGAAATTCGGATAGGCTCAGGGAATTTGCTATGCCATCTAGGTTATCAGAAGAATGCCTGCTGGTGACTTCCTCTGGAAGGTCTCTCAGAATCAGACTTTCCTTCCCACTCCCACTGCTGCTGCTCTCAGCTTGGTCCTTGGAATTCTGTGACCACCCTTGTTATCCTGTTTAACTTGTCTTTTGCTACTTGCTGATTGTTCCTTAAAGCCATCCTGCATATTGTTGCCATGATAATTCTCCAAAATCCTTTTCATAATTAGCCTTCTTTACCTTAGAATTTACCTAATGGAGTTATTAGGGTTCTTTTATATTTCTCTCTTCTTCTTCTTTTTTTTTTTTTTTAGAGCTGGAGTTTTTCTTAAACGTACTTTTAAAAGCCTCTACAATAAACTTGTATGATTTCTATAACAATGAAAAGACAATGTGTTTTAAATGCTTCAAAAGTTGGGAAGGGGCAGCTGGGAGCCATTGTGGCTCTCATTTCTTCTTCATCAAGTCTGTATCCTTTGGGACACTATTTGAGGCTTCCATAGATAGTCTCACCCTAGTGACCAAACATACTATCTCTCGATTCTTCAAATCTAGGCTGCTATACTTTCCTCATGGCACATGGCTTCTGTTCTTGTCAAACCCTGTCTTCTCAGCTCACTCAAGTTTTAGCCATCTTTCCAGACGTAGTTAAAATTTCACTTTCTTGGGCTATTTTAATTCTAAAATATATGTATCACTTCTTTGATATTTTATTTATGTCATTATCATGTTCCATAGAAAACTGATGATACAGTTGATGTCAACACTTTTACCTGCATGAATTTTGTCTCCTAAGTGAATTCCAAGTTCTTTGAGGACAAGGGTGAACTCTTGTAAATTCCTTGCTTTCCTCTCACCCCCTGGCATAATTCTGAATACATAATAGGTAATCCATTGATAATTATATTTTGAGAACTTTATTCACCTTAGCTAAGTGATTTAACATGTGTCACACCACTTCCTACAAAATATTTGAAGGAGGATTTCATAGGGATGGTAATCAGGAATACAAAGAAGTAAAAAGCTAATGTGGGGATTTGGGGTATCAGTAACAGCCTGACGGTGTGGCCTTGGAAGACATCACCTTTGTCCTGACTTGCCAGCCACTCACTCTCCACATGACTCCTGTTTGCTCTTCTGACCACTGTCCCGATGAGATCCTTAGCAGGTTGGGAACCTCACTGTCTACACTCAGTTCCTGACCCTCAGATGGTGGACTGTGGTGGACACCTCCATTCATTTGTCCCAGTTCCATCAGCATCTGAGGTACCCCTTTCTCTCCAAGAGGCAGGTTCTATATGCTGTCAGTGAGCACAAGTCCTCTAGGCCTGAATTTCCGAGTAGGCTCTGCTGTGCTGTGTTTAGTTGCTCAGTCATGTCCAAGTAGGCTACTCTTCCGCAATTGCCACTTGAAAACAGGAACTTTTTTCAGTGTCCCTTTGGCTATAAAATGTGCTTGCTTACCTGTGTATTTTGTCCATCATCTGCATGGTCAAGCACAGTATGGTTCTATTAACAGTTGGTCCTAGACTCTCAGTTCTTACAGGATGTACAGAATGTATTTTTAAACATGCCTGGGGCATTTCCTGGCTTGAAAACACCCTTTCCAATGATTGGTAAATGATGCCTTTAAAAAAAAAAAAAATCACCTGCATAAAAGCTCACCTCTGACTTTTCACTGTTAGGCTGATGATGACAGAACCAGACAGAAAGTCTAAGCAGTACAGATCTCTTCATTAAACACCACTCTTAGCAGTGTATGTGCATGCTAAGTCACATCACTCCTGTTCGACTCTGCAATCTTATGGACTGCAGCTCTCCAGGCTCCTCTGTCCAGGGCATTCTCCAGGCAAGTATACTGGAGTGGGTTGTCATGCTTTCCTCCAAGAGACCTTCCTGACCCAGGAATCAAATCCATGACACTTTTGTCCCTTGCATTGGCAAGGGGGTTCTTTACCACTAATGCCACCTGGGAAGCTCCGTTAGCAGTGTGACCTTGTGCCAATTATATAACTTCTCTGAATTCACTTTTGCAAATGAAATGTGAATGATAACAGTACCTAGTCACAGTATTGTTTTAAGGATTAAATGAGATAATGCATGTAAAGTGCCTAGTAACATTCATAGCTCTTATTTTTGAAGTTGTTTCGATGATTCCTTGAGATAGAGATAGATGAGCATGAAATGTACAAACCAGTAGCTTCTCAGTATATTTTTTGAATTGAAATGGTTTTGAGTCCTGTGTTTCAAAGTTCCCAATGTCAGCCGAAGCCTGAGCCTTTCAGCCAATCCAGTTTGGTGGCTATTATCCAAATCCATCCCCTTTTGCTTCTCCTCTTTTCTGCAAGACTGAAAATACAAACAACATGAAAGCAATAAAAACAAATGGCTGTTATACAGAAGGGGAGGGAAAGACTGGAGAGTCACTACTTCAGGCTCCATAGTTGGGCTTTAGTTTATATAACCCAACCCACCCCAAGCAGCCTGAGGGTTTTCATCTTGGAATAAGGGTTCCCAGTGTTTTAGTGGTGTCTTCCCTTAAGCTGCAGTAGAGAATTGATTGGTAAAAAGCAATCAATTTGTGTTTGGTTTGTGGGAGTGAACACCGTCTAGAAGGTCATTGAAATTTTATTGTATGAATGTTTCAAACTGATGTAAATATCTAGGCAGAGCTCACAAAGGACCAAACATTGAATCAAAGAGAGAACCATACAGAACAGCGTCTGGGGTGTTTTCCTTCCAAAGGCCTCTTCCTGGGCCTCAAGACTCTGCCTTTTAACACCTACATCTGAAGTTAAAGGCATTGGTAGCCCAAGTGTCTAATCAACTTGCCACAAGCTGATTTGGCTTAGTGTGTGGACTTAGAGAAATCCTCAGAAAAAGAGACAAGAAACTACAGGACAGAAGAAGTGGATCTTTGACGGTAGGTCCTACACTCTGCTCTGCTTTTGCAAGACTGGAGAGGCTGCTCCTTTGAGGCTTCAAGTACAGCCCAATCGGTTTTGTGCCTGGTCTTCCAGGTGAGTGAAGAGAATTGTGATCTGGTATTGCTGCTCCTGAATGCTCTGCTTTGTCACTGCCCCCTGCTGGGGCTGCTGGTGGTCTCAGTATGGCTAACAGAACGCAAGTTAGAAATCTGACCACAGTGAGAATAGAATGGGAGTTTATAAACTGGATGGAGAATACTGCCTAACCCAACAAGGAACAACCATTTTCTTCCTGAAAATCAGATGACTGTAATAAGGAGGAAAACGGCAATATTTTATTTGTCTACAGCAAACAGATAATACCGGTAGCCTGGATTAACTTAATGTACAGGGCAAGAGAGATGCTTCTCAGAGTAAGCCTGAAAGTCTGCTCAGTTGAGTCTGACTCTTTGCGACCTCCATGGACTGTAGCCCACCAAGCTCCTCTGTCCATGGTATTCTTCAGGCAAGGATACTGGAGTGGGTTGCTATTCTCTTCTCCAGGGGATCTTCTCCAGGGGATGGAACCTGGGTCCCCAGCATTGCAAATGGATTCTTTACTATCTGAGCCACCAGGGAAAGCCCTCAGACTAAGCCTAGAGTTCACCATTTGGTATGACACCCTGTGCCCTTGTAGCAAGAATCAAAGAATCTTACATTTCTTTTTCTATATCCTAAACCAGTATAATGTCACATCTCTGGGGTCATATGATGAAAAGTTCTACCTGCCTAAACATAGTCCTCTGAACTGACCTCTCGGCAGATAGTCCTGCTAATCTCTGCCCATCCTGCCTGGCTGAGGAGCCTCCAGTATAGGTGGAGAAAGAGTACAAAACAGAGGCCACATACAAGTCAGAAAAATCTCATTGGTGATGCAGTGATATAAAGGCCTTTGTGTTATTTTGTCTTTTAACAAAAAATGAATCTAAGAGAACAATGTGATCTAACTTTCAACTCCTTATTCACGCACCATCAATAATTTTTCAGTATGAATTAAAAGAGAATGACTGGATTAGAAATTCCCACACCATAATAATAGAGTGAACATTTTCAAAGTTTTTGCTATATTCCAAAAACTTTCAAGCAACTTAGATGGAGTATTCCATTTAATCCTCTCAGTGTTATGAGATAGCTATTAGTATCATGTCCATTTGACAGATATGAAAAATGAGGCTCCGAGAGGTAAGTTAACCTCCTCAGGCTTACACTGCTAGTTAAGTGGGAATGGCGGGATTGATGTACGCATAGGTTTAAAATTTTGAACTGTAATGCTTCATTTCCCCCAGTATTTACATTAATTTTAAGAATTTTTCATAGTCATTAAAGTTACTATTACAGGAAGATAGAAACTATTGTTTAAATACATTTAATCTTTTTGAAAAGAGACTTGTTCCCTGTAGCAGCTCCCAGCATACACTGGCATAACCTCCTTAAAGGTGGTCAGAGTTTGCTTTTCCTTTTCATCATACTTCCTACCCAACATCTTGTTCCCCATCAGTCTTCTGGGTGAGGAGAGAGGTGCAGGCAGTATTCCAGATTCTTCATCATAGGCATCTCCAATTTCTCTTGGAGGAAAGCATGTCTAAAGTCCAGCCTCGAGGAAGCGGGAGGGGGCACCAGCAGGATAAAATGAATCAACTGTTCTGGAAACACCCTCCTCTGCTCGGGGTGGTGAGAGAGAGAAACTTTCTTCACCACAGCCTGCCACCACTCCTGCAGACACAGGTGGAGAAAAGTGGGCTCACCTTAGTGAGCAGGGATTTCCCAGACCATGGTGCTAAACCCAGAGGATTGAGCTAAATGAATAGAGAGCTCTGGAAGGCAAAGAGGTTCAATTCTTCTTGGAGCAGGGGAGGGAACAGGAAAAACAAAGTTGCTAGTATGCAGTTGTGTTTAGAATGCATTATAGTAAATCTTCCCTGTTATTCAATGCAGCTCACCCATACGGAGAGCCAAGGGAGAGGAAGTCTGAGGTTTGTTTTTATTCATATATTTTCAGCTTTGCTGTAGATACTGTTGTGTGTGGTAATTCCTAGGCAGATGTTACAATGTAGAGTTTCTCCAGGCGGTTTAGTTGGCATTTTTAACAGGACTCGGATTAAAAGTCTTTCTCCTCAAAAGCCAGTTCAGTGATTGAGGCTGAAAGGAGCCTGACTTTGAAATCCTCTCCTACAAAACCAAAGACAATCAGAGCAGCCTTATTTTCTTTATTGCCATGAGTCTGCTGTGAACCATCACAGGTTTAGGCCACAGGAAGCTCTCAGACCCCCCAGGTAGGAAGTTACTCCAGCCCACGGACCATGGAGACCTCTTGTGAGATCCACAGCAAGTGCCAGTCTTCAGGGATACAATGGAACTTACAGGGTCTTAGAGCAGGGCTAACTGGGTTGTGTTTGAAAGCAAATGTGTCTCTTCTGTTTCCTTCTCAGCAAACCTCCTCTTTTTCTCTTGTTGCCATTGTTGTATGTAGGCTAACTGAAAACTTGAAGCTTTTTGGCTTTTAAAAGGCTGAAACTGGAAGGACAAATAAAATGACTTGGTGGGAGTGAAGCAGGTTGATGAGTTTAGTGGCCTCAATGTCATTCCATTATGAATTTCTGTAAACAATGCTTCTGAATTATCAATTTTATCAGCCAAACATAATTTTTGTATGTGTATGATAGAATAAGTATTGCACATCTCAGCCAACCAATGCTTTTCCCTTTTCTCCCCAATTCCCAAAGGACTTTGAAGAAGGGAGATCAATAAATCAATTGGTACCTTGTCCAATACCCATCTCAATGACATCACGGTGCCATTTGCTAAAGATCAGACATTAGCTACGGAAAGAGACCAGGACATTTCCATTTGATAATGTATCTCTTTGCCTTTGTGAACCAGATCTAAAAAAGGAATAGTGGCGTGTCCTTGTAAATAATTATTTTTGTGCTTATCAAAAATTAATAAGAGGGTAATTATGGAGAGAATGATGATAATCATTTATATCTCAGTTTATTATAAAACAGAAATGTTTCCTAGACTTTTCTGATAGTATTTCATTCAAGAAATGTCCCTACTGTAGCTAAATCAACTTTTAAGAAATTAGATTTTTATTTTTTTCAAATCTGATTTTAGAAATGTATATATTCTTTCCTCCTGATCCTAAAAAATGACACCAGAATTTAACATTTAAAAATCTATAAGCAAACACTTAAATGCATTAAATTAGCTCTGATTTTTGGAGAAAAGTAATACAGCTTGAAAGAATGCCTTTATAATACTAAGAATTCCACATTTTTGTCTGTTTTGTTCATTCAGATATATATTTGCACAGATCCAATGTTCTTAAATTGAGATAAAACAATACAACTACTTTTGTTTAGTCTTTTTCCCAAATGCTTCAATCTATATGTGTAACTTCATTTTTAAAATTCAGCCTCTCTTTCAGCAATACTCTTTTCACACAGATGGTACAGATTTTGTTATTATTACACTATTATTAAAGGAGTATGCCTGACTAAGAACCCTAAAATTTGTGAGAACATAATAATTACAAAGATAATAACAACAGTAAAATTCATATTAATGTCCCATAATCAAAACTGTACTGGAGTGAGGGTCAGAAGAGTTTCAGTTGCCACTGGGCACTCAGGCTTTCCCTTGTGACTCTGATGGTAAAGACTCTGCCTGCAGTTTAGGAGCCTCTGGTTCCCTCCCTGGGTCAGGAAGATCCTCTGGAGAAGGAAAAGGCAAATCACTCCAGTATTCTTGAATGGAGAATCCCATGGGCAGAGGAGCCTGGTGGGCTACATCCATGGGGTCAGGAAAGAGTCCTACATGACTGAGTGGACTTTCACTTTCATGTGATACTTTGCCTTTATTTAGCTCAAGTTCCTCATCAGTAAATTACAACTGTTAGAATAGATGGTCTTCATGTTTCCTTCCAAGCGTGAAATTCTTGCTTTTGTGAGTCCCTGGAGTGGGAGTGACTTGGATGACTCAGCATTAGGGGAGTTTTTCTGAATTGTAGGTTTCTGTGGGAAGGATGGATTTTTGTGTAAGGAGAGCTTGTGGGCTTTTATCTGTGGGAGTATTGACCAGGAAGTCTCTGACCCCTCAGCACTCTGTACAGTCACCCCAGGCACAGTGGGGTGGTCTGTGGGTTCATAGTCCAGCTGTTTTCCTCCTGACCCTGGATTAGGGTGGCTCTCTAAACATTGGTCATACCTTAAGATGAAAGCTTCTAAACCCATATGCTTAAGTAGCATATGGAGTAAAAAAGAAAGAGACTCTGTTGTGATACTACCACAGCAAAGCTAGCGGTTGTCCTCTGAGTTCCTAGTTCATGCTGGGACCATCTAAAGCTCCTGGAAATAAAGGACTTGGAAACACAGAAGGGATTGATGTTACCTAGTTGCTAAGTCTTGTCGAGTCTCTAGTGATCCCAAAGACTGTAGGACTGTAGCCTGCCAGGTTCCTCTGCCCATGGGATTTCCCAGTAAAGAATACTGGAGTGGGTTGCCATTTCATTCTCCAGGGCATATTTCCGACCCAGGGATTCAACCGGAGTCTCTTGCACTGCAGGTGGATTCTTTACTGCTGAATACACCAGGGAAGCCCAGCAGAAGAGATTAGATCACCTAAAAATTGTTAAATAAGTCTCAAAATTTGTGGAACTAAGAGCGGTCCTTAACCACTAGTGGTGGAGGGTGGAGGTGGAATATATATAATGAATATATTTCTCATTGGATATGGGCAAAGGTGGTAATTTTGTCACCTACGAAGTTCCTTAACTAAATCTGGATCTAAAGAATATACTTCGCTCTCGCCTATGTTCTGTGCTGTGTAACAACGCGGGGATCAGTGCGCCTGGCCCTGTGGCCCCTTCTCTGCTGGCAGCGCACACCTGGAGGGCAGGTGAGGAGGCCGCACGCGATCCGCGTTCCCTTTGTCGCAGGCGGCTGGGCCAACCTGAGGCCTGGACCGGAGCGGACCTAGCGCTTGCGGCGGCTCCCCCTACCGGGAATCCGGAGCAGCGCCTGTTGGCCCGGCGCAGGGTGGCACAGCCGCCTCCCTGAAGCCGGTTCCTTCGTGGCTTCGCGGGTGGGATCGGCGAGCGGCCTCCGGCGGGGTCGGCCAACGCAGGGCGGAAGCGTTCGGCCCGGGTAACGAGCATTTTCCTGCCTAAGCAATTAGTGCGAATAAACATCTGAACCCACGGCTCCGTAAACCGAGGGACTGCCGCGCGCCTCTAACTGGTGTGGCCGCGGTGGGGCGGGGGTAGGGGTGGGGGTAAAGACAGGAGTGGAGGGAAAAGATGCGAGGCCAAGGAAGGAGGTGCGTGCGTGTGTGCAGGGAGGTGCCCCAACACGCGCTCCCCGAGTTCAGAAGCGCTTCTGAAGTTACTAACCAAGTCAGGGCCGCTCCCTGGAGAGGTAGCCGACCGTCTCCGTTACACGGCGACCTACTCTGCGGCCTGGGATCCGCGCGCGCTGCAGGTAGTCAGCACAACCCGCGCAGGCTCCTGACGCCCTTGGAGACCCAGACCCCAGGACCGAGGGCCTCCGCCCGGGCGCAGCCACCTTGAACTCATCGGCCCTTGGTATCACCGATAGTTAATTGGGGCCTCCGAATATCTCAAGTTCAGGTGAGCAGGGGAGTTCCCAAGCTCCAGCCCTCGCTGGAGACCTCAAGAGCTCGGAACTTCTCTCCCGGGTCTTGGGTTCTAGCAGTGGCCCGAAGGCAAAGCCGTTTGGAGTGAAGGACGAGGGGGCGAACTCATTTCAAACTGGGAGAAGGCTGGCACGTGCTCGGGGGCCCGGCTCGTTTAGGGGAGGGCAGTGCTGGAGCTCCGACTACAGTACTTTTTGTGCGCGCAAATTTGAGCGATGCGCGTTCCGCTGGGCTAGCACCGCCATCAGTTCTGCCCAAGTTAGAGCTGCCTGGGTATCCATGTGAGAGATGGGTGAGTCGAGAACAAAGTCTTGAAGACTGGTCACCTGGGAAGTCCAATTTGCTAATGTGCATGTGCTAAGTCGCTTCAGTCGTGTCCGACTCTTTGTGACCCCGTGGACTGTAGCCCGCCAGGCGCATCTGTCTATGGGATTCTCTAGGCAAGAATACTGGAGTGGGTTGCCATGTCCTTCTCCAAATTTGCTCCCCCTCCAATTGGGGGGGGGTGCATTTTATGTAGGATAAGCCCTTGGAACATAGCAGCCATACACTTATCTTACAAAGATAGGGACATAGGGGAAAAATGATAGGAAATAAAAGCATGAAGGTACGACCCGCCACGGGGTATCTTGCCCGTCCCTCTTTCTCCAGGGCCTTCCTGGAGGCAGCGCGAGGCGCAGTGGATGTCACCAGACATTGCTGAGGTCGCGACCTTCCCCCCTCCCTGCCCCCTCAAAGGCAAAAATCCACCAGCCAGGGGTCTCCATACCCCCACCTAGGCATCGGAGGCCAAGGCGGGGCCTAATCTAAGAGCCCACCGGTGGCCCACCAAGTTTCAAGGAGTCTGAGGAAAGGAGGCCCAAGCTCCGGGCGTTGCGGGCTGCTTCTTGGAAAGTCCCAGGCAGGGGGCTTCGACCACTGCGTGGAGAAGCCGCCTCAAGTGCTTTATCGGCGGGGAGGTTTCCTGGGGCAAGGGTGCCGCAGATACTGTAATGCCGTTCGCCAGCCGCTCGCGCTTTCTTGCCCACCTGGGGCTGAGTCTGAGCCGGGAATGCTGACGGCAGTGCACACTCTCAGTTCTCCGCCCTGAAGACCTAGGCTGCGGGCGTTGGGAGGGTGTTGGCGGGGCGCAGGGCCCCCATTTCCCGCCTGCTTCTCTTTTTGCTCTTCCTTTTCAGAATAAGGCTGTTACTGAGACTCATTTTCTAAACTCCCTTGCCCTCCTAGTTTTTCTTGAAGATGTTGCAATATCCACCACCTTCCCAACACACACACACACACCCTTTCTCTAACCTGTTCCTCCTCCCACTTTCTCTGAAAATGTAATATGTGTGGAAGATGTCCAGTGTCTGTTGCCGAGCTGAAAACTAAGTGCTTAGGGAAGGGGCTTCCCTAAAGGTTAGGTATTTCTTTCTGAAGTTGCTGATATATACCCTCTTACAGAGGAGCTCGGCTTGTTTTCGAGTAAAACTCGAGCCCCGAGGTGGATGGGGAGGGGTGGCTGTGTGCACCTCTCCAGAGCACCGTCTGACCTCCCTAGTCCCTGGGCTGGAGGCCCCTAGGCTCAGCCAGGGGCCAGGATCAGGTTCCCAAGGTAGCAGATGAAACTGACAAGTAATCTCGCTCCGTTTTCTTCCCCCGCCTCCCCTCGCCCCACCACTTTTTTTTTTTTTTTTTTTTTTCGTAGACGGGCTGAGAAATAGGCAGGTAGTCCGAAGCTGCAATGTAAGAGTGGTGAGCGATCCCGGGGCTGGCATTGCCCTCCTGGATTTAGGAAACGCCTGGGGGAGGAGGAGGGTCAAAGGAGCATCCGGTTCTTTTGAACGAGGACTGCGCGCGCCGGGCAGAGCTCGGAGCAGAGGGCTCTCTGGATGGCTCCCTGAGCAGGTAAATCTGCGGCGGGGTTGAGAGCAGGTGACTGACACTCTTGGTGATGGCAACCAGGCAGGGCAGCGCCCTTGCTGGATATCAAGGTGGTTAACCTCTGGGCCTTGCTCCTGGTGGGATCTCTGCACCCCCTTCAGCTTCCCCCTCACAGGGATTAGGGGGCGCTACTTCCAAAGGAGAGCCCGAGGGTCGCAGCCTGGGCCCTCCTTTACCTCCGAGCGGCCTCTCCTCTGAGCAGGGCTGGGAGAGAAGGGGGCGGCACGCAGACCCATACCTTCTCGTAGCCCACGTCGCCGAGTAGGGTTCATCGGGCCGGTCCCCCGTGGTCCCCCCGGGTCACCTCCCCCCAGCAACCACTTGTCTGAAACTTACCAGATTCCAACCTTTAGGCAGGAAAAAAAGTGTTTCATATACAAACCGATCAGGGTATTTGCAGATAATTGCGAATGTCAAATACTCGGGCGTGATGACAAAGTGCAGAGATTGCCAGGGCCCGAGCTCCGCCTGAGGGGCGGGGGCTGCTGGCGGGGCTCCCGGGCCACCTCACTCCCGCTCAAAGGAGGGGAGGGGGCAGTCGGCCGCAGCTGCCCGCAGCCCATTTAACAGAGACGGCTGGCTGTTCCTTCGACCTCTCCGCCGTGGAGCTGATTCGTGAATTCATTCGCTGCGTCCGTACTTTCCCCGCGCGGAAAAGCAGTGCTAAGCTGGGTACCGCACCAGCCCAGCTGCCCCCACGCCCACACGAACGCACACACCCCAGGCAAGATACACGCACGAGCCAGGCGACTGGGCCTCAGTTGGATGCTGAGGCCCAACACCCTGCCAGATTGCGTTCCTAGAGCTGCTGCCAGACTGTCACCCCCTGCTGCCTGACACGTGGGGAGGGGCGAGTCACAGGCCACTTTGGGGCGAACTGCTGCACACTTTTAGTGCTGGGATGAGTTCTCCATAGAAATAAAGACACATTAAAAAATAATAAAAGAGCCCCTCTCCCCTCCCCCTATTCTACAACCCAGTCCTCCTACCCGGGTTGCAAGAGGCCGTGGGGGTGGGGTGGGGGTAGGGGGGGGTTGCCCCCGGGAGCCATAGCACCCAGCACCCAGAGCTGACTTGTCAAGAACGTGGCTGGTCTCTGCGGCCTCTGGGACAGTTCCCCTGAGACCTTCTGCGGGCAAGGTCAGATGTTTCAAGCGCCCTAAATCCTAAATTAAGTTAACCTTTGTTAAATTCCCAAGTTACTGAAAACCGAGAGGAGCTGATGGAGTTAGTAGCAGGTCTGCCGCTTCCCGGGGATCCGAACAGGGATGCGGTGGGGTGGTGGGGATGTGGGCTCTGGCCCCAGGGCCTGGGACGGAAAGGAGCAGCAGAAGTGACGCCTCAGGGAGCTGGCCCTTGGGTTCTAGGTCCTGGAACTAAGTGGGGGAGGGAAGAGAGTGAGAGACCCAACCGGTCTCTTTCCTTTCTGAGGATGGAAGAAGTGTCGGGGTACTTCCGAAGGCGGGGCAGAGAGGAGGGAAGGGTGGACAAGGGAGTGTGCAGCTGGGTTACGGATGGAAGAAAGTCCAGGAGAGCAGGCTGGAATGTCTGTCCTGGGCATCCCTGTTCCCTGACCCTCATTCTATTCTTGCCCCTTCATTGAATGCCTGAAGTCAGAGTATCCTTGGAAGCCTTTGAAGTTTTACACATTTGTCTGAGGTTTCCAATGATGACAAATTAGAAAAACGCTTCGGCGTAACCTCAGTCTGAGAGTTGGGGGGAGGAGCCGTTACTAGAAAAGGAGACACTGGCCTCCCCATCTTTCTCTGCCCCTAAAACTGCAGGGTTGGAATGAGGGAAGGCAGGGGACTAAGGGATTGGGAAAGCCAGATAGGAAGTCAGACACCTGATTCCTTTAGCTGAGGGCCACCAGGAATGCTCTGAGAGCTCAGCTTTTCATGCCCTTACCAGGAAGGCCTCGATCTTGCCAGAAGACTGGGTTGGAGGTCACCAGAGACAAACATGGTGGCAAGCTCTGCAGGGGACTCATCCAGGTCCAGTGAGGCCAGTGTAGACAGACAATGGAGTCTGTCCCCAGCCTGGGTGGCCAACAGGGGCCCTATGAGTGTAAGATGTGATTCTATTTGACTTTCCAAATCAAAATGCATTGATTGGGGCCCAAAGAGTTCATGGCACATAACTATCTTAATTAAACCTGCTATAAACAGACAAATCACTTCTCCTCTTGCACATAGAGCTCTGGGAGGTCACATGGGGTCTGGCAGAAGCCTCGCTTGGGGGATGCTCTTTTTTAAAAGGGAGTATGAATGAATCAAAGAGAAAAAGGAATAAAAGTGGAGTTTCCACAGCCTCAGAAAACAGCTTAACTGGAACCAAAACACAGGATGGCAGGGAGGTAATGTGGGTGAGGAGGAGAACTTAAGCCTAGGGACAGCTTGAGTTCACAGAGCAGCTCTGACAGAGACCTGCACCCCAAGGTGGGACTGGAGTAGAAGGGCAGGAAGGGAAGGGGAGGCCCCAGGCTTTGGGGAAGAGTTTGGGGGAGCAGCCCCACTTCGGAGGTTCTAAGTTACCCTATTCAGCTTTGCATTTTCCTTCCTAATCCTTCCATCTTTCCCTGTCATTGCTTTTGAATTCTTGTCACTCGGAGGCCTGTACCAAGAGGACATGTTCTTCCGTAATTTAGTTCAGTCAGCTTGGGGGACAGGGGCAGCAGTCCGGCATGTGCCCTGAACATTTGGCCATTGGAGCCTGGAGTTGGCAACCCTAGGGAGGATGGGTGGGAATTGACAGTAGCCCAGAGCAGATGGTAAAAAAAGTCGTCTGTAACTCTCTGGGAAACTGGGGGATGGGATGTATATACCCAAGGCTCAAGGTTTGCTCCCTCTGCAGAGAAGCCCCAACACCTGGGCATGGTCTGGAGAAGGTAGAAGTGGGTCAGGTGCCCTGATGCTCTCAGTCTGTGGGTGCAGGGGAGAGCTTGGGGGAGGTGATGTCTCTGAGAAATGTCAGCAAGAAGCTTTTTTCCACTGGGACTGTGCAGAAGGCTGTATCTATCTCCAAATAACTCTGGATCTCTGGAAGTTACCTGGAAGAAGGCAACCCTCAGTGGACTTTGTGTCTCACAGACCAGAACAAGTCGGCTAAGGAAGGCTCATCAATTTTTAAAGTAAAAGTGGAGGGCAAAATTTCTCCGCAATATGTAAACACTGAAGATATGAATGCACAGGTTGGGGTGTGTTCCTGGAACTTTGGAAGCCGATTTCCCCCTTCCCCCTTCCTGGTTTGCAAACTTGAATTCGTGTTGGTTTGCAAACTTGAATTCATGTTGCTTTTCAATGAGTAGTTTTTGACCTCTATAGTAATCTGGTTCAGAAATACTCTTCATTTCGTTTGGGCTGATATTGGTGGGCTCTAGTTCTGTTGTGTCTATTAGGAAATTTAAATTCAGGTAAATTTTAGCATAACTCTTTTCTTGAAAGTACTTTAAAATATTTTTTTTACTTCCATACAAAACAGATGAAAAAATATATATCGCCATGATTATAGAGAAACATGCTTAGTTCGCGTTTAGATTTCTGAGATTTTGTGTAGGCGCCAACACCTCTGTGGACACTAACGAATGGGCTATTTGCAGTTATTCATGAAAGGTCTTTTATATTTTTAAATTGAGGCATGGTTCCCAGGTGGAAAAATTCCTTAGCACTAAGAACATGCTTTCGAAAAGATTAGAAGATCAGAACAAAAAATTAGACGGCATTATAGTATAGAAATCTTTACTGAAAACAACAGATATCATTACAATCTAGGAGATGAACTTAAAATGTAGTGAGACTTAATTAAAATGCAAACTATTAAGGAAGCACTGCAAATGTCCTTGTCACATGCAAAGGGAAATACCGTAAGGACCCTCGCCCTCCTTACTTGTATCCTGAACCTTAAATTTCTGTTAACATTTCCCGCCTGTGAAACAGCAACAGTTCACCTTTCAAAACTCTTCACCATAGAGAGACAATGATGATTGTTCTCCAGGGTAAGGACTTTTGAAACAAACAACTTCTTTCACACACTCGCACACCCGTCACAAACGCACCCACAGTTGTCGGTTTTTTTAAAATATTACTTCTGAATGAGAAGGAGAAAAAGAGGGAGCGAGCGAGCGAGACTGGGAAACCCTCTGGCTTAGGTAACCAACAAACCCAATTACTAGGCTTTATTGATACTAAAAGGAAAAGTTCCCCTTGTAAAATTTCTCTGAGCTTATTAGTTATTTAAATCAGCCCCAGGGCTGGACGAGCGACGCCGCAGGCACCCGCCGTTGGCTCCTGGAGGAGAGCAGACGGCGTCCGCGCCCTGACCGGCCGCCCCTCGCTCGGTCCTTGGCACCGGTGGCAAAAGCAGGCGGCGCAAGCAGAGGTGAGCCACTTGGCAGGGGGTCCGGCCTGGCCGACTCAAGACAGCTCCGCGTTGCATACGGGGATTAGAATTCAGAAATTAAAATTTAGAGACAGGTCGCAGCCCGTGAAAAGGCGTGGAGGAGCAGGCCAGGCGGATACCCAGCTCCGGAACTCAGCGGGCCGACCGCGCAGCTCCCCTAGGGCGCCGCTGGGTACCGGCCGCTGCCGAAGCGCGCAAACCCGCGCGGCTGGCCGGGCGCCCTGCGAGGGTGAGGCTTCTGGCCACCCGGCGAGCGGCCGCTTGGGCGTCCGGGGCTCGCTCCTGTTTTGTGTGGGCCTGGAAACTTTGTAATGGGCTGGGCACCAGGTGGATTTCCACCTTTCTGCGACAATGTCCCTTTCCATAGCTGACTCTCAAAATATGTGTGTGTATGTGCGCGTCCGCAGGAACAGCTGATTTTAAGATAAATCCCAGCCTACCCACTGAAATCCTCTAAGCCCGACGTGGAGGCTCTGGAGTCCTGACGCAGCGCCCAGGCAGCGCCAGGTGATGCCCAGTTCAGCGGGACTTGGTCCTTGGGCTCGGAGGCAAGGTATCGCGGGGGTGGGGAAAAACTGAGTCCCAGGACACTGTGTCTATGCCGCCTGGGCCCCGGGGGTCAAGCCTTGCGGGGACTAAGGGTTTGCGTTGGGCTTCGTGATACCGGGAGAACAGGCGAGTCGCCAACGCAGAAAACCCTCCAGGGCCCACGCCACTCCGGAAGGCTTTGGGCCGCCATACAGACCAACACCCGCTTGGTCCTCGGTTCTAGTAAGTGCCCGGGACCCGGGCTCTCTCCGGCGCGGTTGGACATCACCCCACGCCGCAAAACGCTCGTGGAGCCGCTCGGGGCTTGGCCGCCTAGGGTCTGGGCTTCCTGGGCTCGCTTTGTCCCAGCTAGGAGTGGGCGCGGGTTTCACGACGCAAGCTGGCCTGTCTGAATTTGGGGGTGCCGGTGGGCCGCCGTGGACTAGACTAGACTTTCCGAGTGTACTTTTCATTGCAAGGGGTTAGGGCAGACTGAGCGCGCCGATGTTCTGTCTGCCAGAGAGCGTTTTTAGGTTGGGTCGTCCGGTTGTGCCCGGGGTCTGGGGTCCTGCCCCTCCCCCCACCGCATCCTGAACCCCCAAGGCGGACTTGGGGGCATCGCGAAAGGCCGGCTCCGGGACGCCGAGGACGGAGCCGGCGCAGCACGTTGGGGCCGCAGCCCACGCGGTGGCGCTGTCGGGAGTCGACGCCTGCGCTCGGGGCTGGGACCCGGGCCGTGACCCCGGGCTTGGGGGTGAATGACTGGGCTGCCACGACGAGTCGAGCCCGCGGGTTTCTTCGCCGCCTCGGGACCGGGGTTCGGAGATGGGACCGACCGACCAACTTTTCTTGGCTGGCTCGGTGTTTCCCGACAGAAAGAAAATGCGACTCTGGGCTCTAATCCCAGTCTCCCTGGGTGGGGACACGGGGGCGTAGCGGTGACTCCTTCGGCGTTTCGTTTTCTTTCCCCCTTTGCCTCGTTACCCCGTGGTTGAAAATCGATTTCTATTTTTTTAAAGAAAAACTACATTATCAGGCCAGTCGTTGTCTCGCTGCGCGGCTGCAGAAGGAGATCCAGTTATTAAGCGCTAGACTGAAAAAGAATGAAGGGATCCGGGAGCCCCGGGGGCGCTGTCCTTTGTCGCCGGAGCAGTGAGCGCTCGGTGCCCGCAGGCCTTCCGCCCTCCCCGGCTTCCCAGCCCGCGGCCGCGGCCAAAGCACACCGAACCAACAACTCTCCTTAGCTTCGAAACCTGTCTTCTAGTTTTCCTTGCTTAGGGCAGTCGGCGCTCCTACCCCCACCCCCCCGGCGCCCTCGCCCCTCCGTTCCATCTGCGACCCCGGTGCCGAAAGTTCCGCGTCTTCTCCCGAAGCAGTTCCAAGCCTCGCGCGTCCCCTCCCGCCCTCGGGACTTCTGCACTGTTTATTCCCCAGAACCCCCCACCCCCACCCCCCCCCACCGTCCGCCCAGACCCTCTGGCATCTTGGGTGTCCCGCCGCTCACCGTCTAACGCGCACTGGTAGCCCACCAACTTTCCCCCATCAGCCGTGTCCCTGGCACGCATCTCGCAGTCTAGGCCTCAGGGGCTTGTTCAGGTGAGGCTAGGAGCACACGTCCACTGCCCCTGCCTTGGGCGGCCCGACGTCCGCCTCACCGCTCCGCCCCTCCCAGGCCCCTGGAGCCGCTGCGGGAGCCAGGAGGGATTTATCTTTGCCTGGCGCGGGTTTGGGATTTGTCCGGCTCTGATGCCAACAAGCAAGGCTTGCGGATAACGAAGTAAGTGTCCCCCGCCCCTGCGCTCCGGCCAGTCCCCAGACGCCTCGGGGGCAGCCTAGAAAGGGCAGGAGCCCACCCCGGTCGATCGGTCCTTCTAGGCGCGTTCCCTGTGGAGCTTTCTGGCCCCAGGGGCCCTTTTCCCCACGGCGCTTCCAGTTTTCAGTCCCAGCCCCGCGCAGTTAATTCAGTCTGCGAAAATGTTGGTCGCCCAACTCTCCTCGGACAGTCCGCGACGGAAACTGGCTTTAGAGCTGTTGTGGGCTTCACGTGAAAGGAACGATTCCCTCCCGCCTCCTCTCGCCCCCAGCAGAGCAAGCCCCGGGCTGGAGGGGGGGTGGGGGTGGGGGAGAGGCAGGCCCGCGTGGGTTCCTAGGAGCCGTCGAAGGCAGTTGACGATGGCCATTTCCATAGAATTTACCCCCTGTGCTTTCGGGAGTGGAAGGAGAACGCGGCACAGTTCTCCCGTGTTCTCTAAGATGTGGCGCACCGCGGGGAAGGGCTTCTTTGCTAGGGTGACCAGACCTGAAATCCTGGCAGCCTAGTGATGGATGCTGGATGATGGTTGGGGCCACGGCGCCCGACCGGGAGCTAGAATCCCACGCCCGGCACCGGCACCGGCACCCTGCGCTCGGGCAGTCGGGCCTAGTCTTTCCCGCGCGGGCACTAGGGAAGGAAGGTTGGCCAGAGCGGAGGGCTAGCACAGCAGAACCCTCGGAAATCAAGAAATCACGAAATGTTGTCATTAAAAGTGCAGGCCATAAAAGAAAGGAGAAGAAAGGCCTGGCAAAAGATAGAGAGGGAGAAGGAGAACATGGAAATGAGAAAAAACATACATACTTAAGTCCAGCGTATAAAGACCCGTTGATTTTTAAAATAACAAATCTCAGTGTGATTATGAAAGACAGACGACCTTTGACTAGATGACATATGAAAAAAATTGGGAGTGGGGGAAGAAGGGGGGAAAAATCTGAGTAGATTCCCTACGAAAACGTCAGTGAGAAGCAATCTGAGGGATAAAAATGTCCCTCAGTGTGAACTTCATGCTTTGAGCACTGGAGCAAGCCATTCTGTAATGCGCAAAAATGCATTTGGGATCAAATTATTTTTTGAAAATAGTAATTAAAACCAATTCTTTTCTTAAGTGTGATTTTGTTTTAAAACTGGAAATAAACCACTTGAGGAATATAAAACAAAACCAAACAAAACTTTTGAATCATAATTTATTTACTGTTTTAAAAGTAGAATATCCTAGCAAAAGGTAAAAACGTTATTTAAAATTTCTTATTGTCAAAATTAAACATGCTGGAAAGAATCGCTTACTTCAGTTGAAATAAAGTCAATACAAAAGTTGTGCAGTAAAAAGCTCATGTAATTTGAAACAGAAAAGGCCTTTATTAGGGACAAAACTCAAGTGGTGTGGGGGGGGACCCATTCTGGGCATATATCACAAAATTCCCTAGAATTCTTCCCTTTTAAATGGAAAGAAATTTGTAAAATCTAAACACCCATCTCCAAGCATTCAAAATACATTTCTGGTTATAACTCATAGTATTTGACATTTCCTTCTATGTTAAATGCAATTAAATTTTTAAAAAATTCTTTTGCCCAAAATGATAACTTTCTTCATTATTAAAAATGGTCAAGAGTAAACTCTAACAAAGAAAAAATCAATGAGTTTAAAAGAGTATAGAATCTGAAAACAAACTAGCCACAATGTACATTTAATTGTACTTAATTGTAAACTTTATTTAAATTGCCCTTCTCAGGGGTTTAATAATTTAGAATCAATAGTTCCTTTCAAAACATAATAAAATATTTACACTTTATAAAATATTAACCGATTAACAATACAGCTGTGTTGTTCATAAGAGTGTAACTGAAGTCCCCATAATCATGCTGTTGACATAAGCCTGTGCGAAGTGATCCTTCGCAAAATGTAAATGAAGATCTTCGGACAGTAGTGTTTATAAAATAGCTCATTAATGACTTAAGATTGAATCGCTCCAACCATTCGCATCATCAGATATAATAATAGTGACGAATCAGACAGGAAAGATCCTGGCTAAACGATTTGCATTTTTTTCCAGAAGTACTGAAGTCCTAATATCACCAATTCTTCTAAGTTCTTGGACATTGATCCGGAGGAGGATTCTGCAGTTCAACACCAAGGTAAGGAAAGAAACAGCATTATTATCGTTGTTAAGGTATTAATAAGAAATGCGCCTTTCCCCATTTTGAAAACGGGCTTAAACTTTGACAGTGGTAGTAGCTGGTTTTTGCAACACCCCCTTCCCATTCTGACTTGATAGTACAGATTTTTAAAAAAGTTTGTCGATCGAACTTACAGTTTTGTTTCTTTGTAGCCCCAAACCTACCACCTCGAGTTGGTTTGCTTGAGCACTTTGTTCCGAACTGTGCGATTTCTCGAACCCTTTCTTTTAGGGAGGTGGGAGGGGGATGAGGTTTGGAGGGGGTAGGAAACCGGGAAAAGAAAACGCAGCCTAAAACTCCCGGTGGCCCCCCAAAGGTTTACTATCCATCTCGCTTCCTTTCTTCGCCCGGCTCCGACCGCCTCCGGGGTCGCCTCGGGCTCCTTTGGAACTCGGTGGGCGGCGACTGGGTGCAGGGTCCTCCGGATTCTGGGCTCTGAGACTTAGGCCGGGGGCAGGTTTCACTTCTGGGACCCTTTCTTTTCCAGTCTCTCCCACCTTCCCGTTCCCTGTTTTTGAGGGGAGGCTGGGTGCATACCGCGCGCCGGTTGGGTGAGGAGAGTGGACGGCGACCTAGCTCTGGGTACCCCAGGTTGAAGCGGCTTCCCGCTGCGGGTACACCCGACCAAAATTTCCATTAACAGCCCCCCGAGCGCGTTTCCCGAAAACGAATATAGTTTGGCCCTCTGGCGCCGCCGTAGAGTCAGCGCTTCTTAAGGGGGACCGGCGACTCAGGCGACGAGATGTGGGGGGAGGTCTTGGGGTCCCCAGGGTTAGGAAGGAGAACCAAGGTGTGCGGGAGGACAAGAGGTACCGCCACCTCAGGAGGCTTCACTGGCCTCAAGACGGGAGGGGACGCGTCCACATTTTCCCGCCGCAGGTCGGGACCGCGAGTGTAAGCCGGAGCCCCCAGTGTCTCGCGGGGGCCGCGGCTTCTGCCCACGTGCTTTCTTTAAGGAGGTTCCGCGTCCAAGAGTGATCTTAGGGACAAAAGCGCGGCCAGACACCGGCCTGCTCAGCTAGTGCCGGCGCCACCTTAAATGAACACCGCGGCCAGAGCCGGGCTATGGGCGACTGCGGCCGCGGGAGTCCGCAAAAGTTTGTGGCTCAGTTACGCTTTCGCGAGACCTGCTGGGGACGCCCCCGCACGGCCTCCCCCGGGGTGGGGAGGCCAGGTCCTCGCCGCACAGCTCTAGGGCTGCGCTCACAGCCTAGGGCCCGAGCGGCTTGGGGTCCCAGGAGTCCCAGCCCAACAGCCAGAAGACTGGCAGCCCCACCGCCCTCGCTGCCACCGCGTCACGGCCTGCAGGCGGCCCCGGCTGCGCTGCTCGACATGTCGCCGGCGCTGCGAGAGGTCCAGGGACGTCATCCAGGGATGACCCCCGCCCCGCGCACCCCCTGCAGCCCTCTTCCCTGTGCCACCCGCAGCCCGGCGGGCAGTGCCGGTGCGCCTGCCATTCGGGACACCCGGGCTATTGTTCTGGACCCACGGCCGTGCCAGCTCTGAGCGAGAGGCGGCCTTCCCCGCGCGTGCGGCGGCGCGGCGGGCCCGGACGGCTGGCTCCGCGCTGAGGGGGAGCTCCCAGGCACCGGGAAAAGTTGTTCGGAGGGGCGGAGGCGGTGGGTGGTGGGCGGAGGCGGTGGGTGGGGGAGGCGATAGCCCTCCTATCTCCAAAGTCGAAAGTACTCCGCGTAGTTAGTAGAACCCGGAGCCGAGGCAGCCGCGGTTGCCTCCTGCGCGTGGGTCTGTGCCTTCGCCGGGAGACCAGGCAACCAGTGCTAGTCTCGTCGCCGCCGCAGCCTCCGCGCCGGGACTAGTGCGCCTCTGGGCTGGGCGAGGCGGCCGCGCCCTGGACCCGCCACGAGGAGGAGGAGGAGGAGGAGGAAGAAGAGACCCCGGGCCGCAGCGCCCGCCTTCACCCGGGCGCACCCACCCACCAGCCGCGGCCACCGCCTCGCGCGGCACTCGGTTCCCTGCCATCGGTCCTCCGCCGCCTCGCGCGCGCGCGCGCGGTCCTCGCCACACGGCTCTCCCACCGCCGACTCTCTCTCTCTTCCTTCTTCTCCCTCCTCCCAGCTCTCCACCCTCCCCTCTTCAGTCCCTCAGCCTCCTCTGCAGCCCCGCTGCTGTTGGGTCGCCTGGCTCACAGCGATTGATTGATTGATGTTTAATTTCCTGCCAGGCGGGGCCCCCCTCCCCCCGCAACCTCCCCGGCCCTCCTCCCCGCCCCCCACTCTCCTTCAATGCGTTGGACCAGTCTGGCTCGGGTTTAGATCTCTCCCCCCCAACCCCCATCCCGAAATAACCCAGAGACTTCCCCTACCCCCACCCCAAATTATTATTTTGAAGGCGCTAGATCTGGGGACGGAAAGGGGGAGGGGGAGAAATCGGAAACCGAGGACAACCCAAAAGGACTCACTTTGCCTGATGACTCAACGCAACTAATAATCATCTCCCTCTCACTGTGTCTCCCTCTGCGGCTCGTCAGTGAGTCCGGCTCCGGCTGCTGGCGGCGGCGCCGGCCGAGAGGGGAGAGGCTGGAGGTGACAGCTGCGGCGGCCGCCGCTTTTGCTCCCGCGCGCGGTCCCAGGTCCCTGCGCCTTCTCGATTCTCAGTGGCACCGGCCCTACGGCTTCTTCGGCCGCGCCTCCTCGCGAGCTAGCGGCCCCGCGAAGCTGCAGCCCCGACCCGCCTCCGCCGCCTCCCAGTTCTCAGCCCTTTCTTTCCAGAAAGGGTCTCCTTCCCGAAGGTGTGAAAAGGCTTTTTCAGCCTCCTTCTCTCTTCTCCCCTCCTCCGTCGCCTCCTCCCGCGCTCGCTCGGGTGCCCCTTTAGAGGAGCCCTCCTTTCCCTCTACTCCTCCTCCCTCTTCCCCCCACCCAACCCCCCATCATCATCATCATCATCATAACAACCATCATCGCCGCACTAAGAAGACACCCTGACCCAGGACCTTAAACGTTTGGACCTGGGAAAGAGGAAAGGGAAAAGAGTAAAGAGAAAGGAAGACTAGGAGAACACTGCAAAGCATATCACCAGAAACTTTCCACCCTGGATTCTCTACTTTTGCTCCATGGACAGAGCCCCAGCCAGCCAAGTTACAGACAGACTGTGAGCAGTAAGTACTCAGGGCGAAGGCGCCCGCGCCAAGCTCGGGAGTCCGGGGAAGCCCCGGGTCCGGCTAGGTTCCCTCCCCGCGGCTCTCGCTCTCTAGGACAGCGCAGCGGAGGGAGTGCGGGCGCAGCCTTCGCCCTCAGCCCTCGAGCTCAGCCTCCGCATCTCTCGCATCCCTCCTCTCACCTCCCCTTCGCCACCCCCACCTTGTCTCCTCGAGCCGTGGCGACGCGGCTTCTCTCACAACCTGAGCGCCCGCGAGGATTCCCAGCGCACTTTGTTGCGCCGGGTTCCAGCTTCTCCGGGATGTCAGTGACAATGTGAGTGCCTTTTCATCAGGTGTTTCCTCCTGCGTCTCCACCCTCTCAAAAATCCAGGGGTGCGGAGATCTGCGGGCTCTGTGAGGAGCGCGCTGCCAGCCAAGCGACCCAGAAGAAAACTTTGGGAGATTTAAAAATTGGGGTTGATGAAGGCTGCTCCCTCACGCACCTAATAATTCAACTGCTTTTTAATTTTGTATTTTATCCTGAAGAGCTTTTGAAAACAAAACTCAGGATCGGATGAAGATAACGTTCCAAAATAATAATGACTGTAGCCCCCGCCCTTGAGGTGAAGGTTATTCAGAAGATTACTCTGATCAATATCTCCAAGTGTTTTGGAATGCTTATTAATGTGGAATTAGGGTTGATTTTGTGCAAAGTGTGTGTGTGTGTCCCAAGACATGCTCGGGAAAGATAAACAGCAGGGATTCAAGGGTCTTTTTGCCAGGCCTTTGCCTACTGCCGGGCGATTCAGAGCGCCTTCATCGTGTGGTTAATTTGTTTTCTTATGGACTTGTGTGCACCCCAACCCCTCCTTGAGTGCGTGCGATGTCTTTTTATGAAGTTCATTTCTTCCGCAACCCTGACCCCTCCTCCCTCCGACAGCAAGGCCGTCGCACCCGAGAATGGGTCATGCCAATCCTGTCCCAATGAATGGATCACTTCTGGGCGCCCCTGGGCGAGGGGCTGGACTTCGTGACCGAGAGCTAACTTCTGGGGAGCAGCAGGGTCGCGGCAACCCAAGTTCTGGGTTTGCTGTGGGCCACCGAGTGTCAGGTTGGGTCCGGTTTCCCCGGCCAACCGATGTTCGGGCCCCTCGGGCAGCGTGGGAGGAAGTTTGGGTGGCTTTGGTGCGGCGCGCTGCCCCACTGGCCTAAACGTCTATCACGTGTGTGAGCGGTTTTCCCTCTTTTTTTTTCTTTCCCTCCCCTTTCCCCCCCGCCCCCTCCTTAGGTCCCTGCGCGTTTTATTGCGACCTGCCGGTGGGAACTTTGTCTCCAAGTCGGAGCAGCATGGAGCGGCGGAGCGAGAGCCCGTGTCTGCGGGACAGCCCCGACCGGCGGAGCGGCAGTCCGGACGTCAAGGGTCCTCCCTCGGCGAAGGTGGCCCGGCTGGAGCAGAACGGCAGCCCCATGGGAGCCCGCGGGAGGCCCAACGGCGCCGTGGCCAAGGCCGTGGGAGGTAACAGCCCGGAGCTGGGAGGCGCGCGCAGCCCGCGGCCGGGGCGATCAAGGCCCGGGTGTCAGGGTTCAGGTTGATTAGGCGCTGTCGCGGTGTAGGGTTACAGGAAGTGAGTTCCAGGTTGCCAAATAATGCCCCCGTCGCCTCTCTTCTGCAACTGGTAGCTTCATCTCGAGTTAAAACAAGAAAGTGGTTTACCCGGAGGGTGGCATTTTTTGGGCACTTTGCCACTATGTGCTGAGGTGTTGGCAGGTTTATGTCACAGCCAGCTAACTGTTTCTAGATTTTCCTAGAGAGCTTTTTAGTGATCTAACTCTTTTGCTTTGCCTCAAGAGTGTCTGTTGTAGGGATGGAGTTTAGGTGCGATCGCTTTTATGGACTAATCTTGAATGCTCAGGTTAGACCAGGAGCAAGGGTGTTGATGTTACTTTATTAGTTAGGACAGTACTTAGAGACAAATGATTAACAACAGGGAGTATTTCCAGCCACTTTATTTCAAGTGGGAAATAAAGAATCCCTGCGAATCTGTCAGGCCCTTAGAGACTTTAATGCTACCGTTTTAAAAAAAATAAAGTTTAAAGTTATATGCATTTGTAACTTTGTTACGGAATTATATAGCACAACAGGTAAAAATGGTATAGTGATCTTATTGGCTACATGCTGTTTTTCTTTCCAAGAACTTAATATTACTTAAAATCTTTTGCAGTGTTTGCTACTTAAACAACCACTTTCTTTTAAAGTGGTTAGGGAAAGTAATTTTATGAAGTAAAGATATGAAAGAAATTTAAACACTATTAAAATATTTTGAGGTTTATAGGACATTTCCTTAGTTGTTTTATACATGTAAATACACAGTTCTACATGGCATGCAGTTTTTTTTGTGTGTTTGACATAAATTACTAATTAAAAATTTTTTGCTTCTAAAAGTTTTTTCCCCCCTAATATTTTCAGTATTAGCCTATTTAATGTTACTCTTTCATTAGCCTGCCTGAAATGAAACAAAACCCTAGGGAAAGTTAGTGATAAGTTCTCCTGCTCTAAATAGCCATTGTGTGTATTTCCAAGTAAAGACTTAATTCGAAATATCCAGTCCCTTTTAAAGAAATTTTATAAACAGACAATGGACAATTTATAAAAGAACAGGCTTTTGGTTTTACTTATTTTATTATTACTATTTCTTGTAGGCATTCAGGATGGTTTGCTTTAGTTCCTTATATTAATCATCTCCCTTGCAAAGTACTCATTTGCTCAATTTTTAAAGCTTTAATAAAATTATTTGGCTATAGATTGTGGGCTTATGTATCTTTCATTTTAGGGACTTGAAGCAAAAGAAAACTTCGTAGTTTTGTGACTCACTTTTTAGAAATAGTGTTTATTAATGTGCTGTCTTGAGACTGAAAGAATAACTTCGGACTTCTGATACCATTTTTTAGTATATGCATACAAGAAAGAAAAATATATAGTGAACATGGTGGGACCAAAGGTGAGATGACATGATAAGTGCTAGTGATGTTGGGTTGAAAAGCTTTTGGAAATCCTTGGAGAGGATGTGTTCTCAAAGTGGCCTTATGCATAAGGGAAAAAACCCGAAAAGCCTGGGCTGAAATTTTGGTTTCTTTCTAAACTCCCTAAATTGAAAGAAGTTTCTAAACATTTTAGAATGTAATGATTAACAATTGTACTTTCCTAAAGCAAGTTTTTCTTTCCTTCCTATATCTTACTGAACTGTGAAAGAAACTACTTGATTTTGTTGACCAGGGATACCTTCAGTGTAAAATAACAGTTACTTTTCATATTTTTGTAGGTGATAATTCACATTTGACCACTTACTACAAATTTGATAGAGACAAATATGAAGCCTTGGTGAGAAGTAATAAATTTGTTTCAATAAGCTGGTTTAGTCACTTTTTCTGAGCTTTAACTTAATTTAGTAATATCAAAGATCTCTGCTGCTTCCCAAATTGAAAATAAAAATGACATTATTTTGTCTCAATAAGTACCGTTTATGATATGTAATAGTAAAGTGGATAAAATAGTTTACATAGAGTGGATTTTTAAAGATTTTTTTTTTAAAGATTTTACTCTGTAGAACATAATAGATTGGAAAAATTTTCATTTAGGAAGTTTTAAAATATAACAACTTAGAACATAACATTTCAATAGTGCAAAGTTTTCTTATTGAATGTTAATGATTATTTTGTGGGTTTAAGTTTATATATGGATAGTTTCCAGAAGTACATTGAGATACGTAATTTTACTTCATTATAACTTTTAATCATATATATAGATTGGAGAAAAGCAAAGTGTTTTTAAAAATGCACATTCTAAATTTTAAAAATATTTAAGATAATATTTCTATTTAGTAGTTCTTTTATAATTGAAATGATTGCAGGGGAACATAGAGTATATATAAAGTAGATTATATTTCTATTATCCTACCTCTTCTTGTTTAAATATTCTTTATGAAGCAATATAATAACCCTAGACAACTACAAAAATATTTATAGCTCTGCATCATTTATTACCATTTTCAGATATACTGCAGTCTTGTCAATGTTGTAAAGATGGCTGTAATAATAAATAACAATAATAATAATAAAACAGAGCTCAAAATTTGGGAAGATGTGTTAGTTAATCTTTAGTGATTCTCTTTCTTAAATAGTCTCCCCCTAAAAATAGGGGAAATCATTAAGTTAATTGGCTACTCAATAAAATGGCAGTTTATCTTACTGCTTCTGATAAATAGGTAAATAAATGTTTCTGAATGCGTTGGTTGCCATAATAAATTCTGTTGCTGTCACTACTTTTCTAGAGGGAGAGAGAGTTTGCTGTGTTTTTTGATGAGAACTAAATTTTTTTTTTTTTTCCAAAAGAGAGATCATTTTAGTGTCTGGATTTGACTGGATGAGGTGGTAGAAAGACTATCACAGGATTCTGTTTTAATAGGGGGACTTAGAAGTGTGTTGTTTACAGTGTGGTTAGCTTTAGAAGACTATAAGAAAGTAGATCAATTTTGCTTTGTATTTCTAACACTTTCTAGGCTGTATTTGCTCTTATCTAAGCAGTATGTTTTAAAGCGTGTATGTAATAAAATATAAGTGCTCAGATATATATGACAGTCAGCTTTTATAGAAGGTCCTTAGAAAAAAAAGGCTAATATCTCTTTAAAAAACATATGACGGCTGGGAGAGAGTTTAGAGCAAGCAAGAGCACCACGGTGTTGACAGCTTTATATCCCTGCTGGGTAACATTCACTTACTAGAATTGGCGTCCCCTCTCAGCTAGTAATTCACTCCATAAGGATTTTGAAAAAGGGTGATTAATGGTGGGGAAATTTATATTCGTGAAATTGTTGATTAAAACTTACAGATCTATTTGAAGACTTAGAAAAAGAAAAGATTATTAAGGATGGTGAATATAAGAATCAGATGATCCTTTACCACCATTAGCATAAGTACCTAAAATGTTCAGCTGTATGCAATGCTTCAGCCACGAAACCTACAGCATAAAATGAAAGTGATGCCAATCAAGTTTCCCGAGGAAGCAAGGCATTCTGCTTTCCTCCTGGACTGCTGAAAGGCGCTGGCCAGTTGTGCCTTAATAGCAATAAATTACTGTGCTTCATTCATTGTTAACACAAGCATTTTCATTTTTTAATGTTTGGCTTAAAGAAGAACTTTCAGACAGCTTTATTTAAACTGAATGAACAGCGCTAGAGTATACCAGATGGTGTATTTGCTGATAGGAGGCATTAAACATCAGAAATCTTTTTGATATTTTCCATTTTCCTTTGAATTTTGATGATTTTTTTGTTTTGTTTTGGTGTTAAATGTTCTAGAGTTCAAAGGAAAATGTTTAAACACTAGGAATATCTTGCTTTTTTTTTTTTTTGAAAAAAAATTAGCTTTGGGGGGGAAAAATTAGTTTTTAAAACAACCATTTAATTTTGGTGAAGAATTGTCTATTGAAGTTATAACTCTTGGACCCCAAGTAGACCTTTTCTTCTTGCTACCGGTCAGCCCTTTTAAGAACACAACTGTCTTGTTGGAAGGGGGAAAATATCATTATGCAATACATGCTGATGTACTCAAATTGGGAAGCAAATGTGATCATGATTGTGGGGCAGGGCCTCATTTAGAGCTGAACACTGTCTACAGTGTTAATTATCTGCATGTGGAACATTTCCTTTTCGATTAAAAGAAATGCACTTCAAGTCAGGTGTAGCCACCATAGGAGCACTTATAGAGAGACATTTTACATTTTGAAAGGAGTGCAGATATGAAAGAGTATAGATACCGACTTATAGACATGTATAAAATACTTAGAAATTTGAAACAGATTGTCAACATAGGCAAAATGGAGAAAACTCATTAAATTCTTTGTAACTAAGGATGTACAACACCATTATGCTTGTGGGGAAGACTCATGTTATTACTTTAGAAGTGAAAAGATTGTATTTCCCTCTTCTATTCCATTTTTTTTTTTTTTTAAGGGTTTAAGTTCTTCTAAATAGAATGAACTTAGGCTTTGGGTTCATCCAACAGTCTTGTATGTCCTCTGTAGTTTTGCTGAGGTAGAAAAATAGCCCTCTCTAAAGTGTTTTCTGTCCTTGGGCTGTTATTAAAATAAAGATATACTTGGTTAAAAAAAAATATATGCAATGAAACATACACATTAAACAGAACATAGGGTATCCGCCCCTCAAAGTCCTGAGCATAATTTGATGTTTCGAGTAGTTTTGGAAGCCTTATATTCCATTAGTAGAAACCCACTGACCATTATATATTCAAGATCATCTGAATGAAATATGTGTGTGTGTGTGTATTGAAACTGCATAGATATCCCTTAAAGCATCTGTTTTTTAACCCCTGCGGACAATAGGTAATATCCTCTTTCTCCAGGGGGTTCTGACTGAGTATCAGTCTGTACATACTACATATCCTGTGTTAATTCTTCTCCCCTTGTGTGAATGTATGTATATATTTTGCCTACCTATCTGTAGGGAAGGAAACAGACTAATTATAATTTATTAAACATCTAAGAAAATTAATTTTGAGTTATTTTTAAAATGTGGAAATCAGTTTTATTCCAGGCAAGACATAATAATTATTTGGTGTATCTGACAAGGCAAATCTGGTAAGCAGTCAAACTTGGTGGTACTACTTTGATAATTTAAAACTCTTTTTTTTTTTTCTTTTTTATGATTTAGTGCAGAGACAGTTAATATGATATATAAAAAAACACAAATTGACAGAGTTAGATGAATTTCAAATTATTTTCTTTGGTCTTTTAAGGGTTTTTAAGTTTCTATTGAGATAATAATGACAATTTCTCATCATTAAAAAAGTTTCTTGTAACTAGTAATCTCATATTAGGTGCAAAAAAAATATCTACATAGTTTTTTATTTAACTTGTTATTTTGTATTGGAGTGTAGCCGATTAACAATGTTGTGATAGTTTAAGGTGAACAGTGAAGGGACTCAGCCATATGTATACATGCAAAAAGTATGTACGTAGTTTGCTTTATTTCAGGAAGCCAAACTTTATCTGACATAGCATGTAAATAAATAAAATGTTATTTATACTTTTATCTAATAAGTAGGCTTTTTAAAAAACTTGCATAACTAATGTGTGGTCACATAGTAGTTTTACTATCTTCCTTACATGAATGCTGAGATACAATGGCATTTTGGAACGTATTTAAGGATGGAGCATTTGACAAAAGTTGTATGTGTAACAGTTTGTCAGTGAAAAGTGACAAGTGGGAAATGACAAATGAAATGTTGGCATCATCACTCTTTATTTTGATAAAAATGTCTCAATTTGCAGTGATATAATACTGTTTCATATTATTTCATGAGTTGTGTGAGATGCATAACGGGAATTTAGATTTTGTGAACGGAAAATTAGCAGCCCAAACTCTCTTTTCTGAAGCTTTGGCAGCAAGTTCCCCCTCCCCCCCAACTCCCCAAGAATAAGAACAGCAGTGAAATGTTGGATCTAACCCATACATTTTAACTCATTATTTTTTGGAAAAAAGGAAAGAAAGAAAGGAAGGAGGGTGGGGAGAGAGAAAGAGAGAAAAGAAAAGAAAGAGGGAAAGAACTGAAAATGGTTTCAAGTAGGAGACCTTTATGTTTAGCTCAAAAATGAAGAAGAGAGTTTGCCTTTTGTTTTCTTTATAATGACTTAAAACTGAATGGTTTCCTTCTGCTGACTTTGATTGTATTGGAGCTTTCTCACTTCCAATCACCACTGCTCTCCAGCATTAATTTAGGATGTCAATATGGAGAGCCGTGGATTCCTTTTATTTTAAAGTGCAGTAGAGGTTTGAAAATGTCTATGTGTTAAAAATGGATTTTTATATACAAAGGATTCATTATCCTACTACTTACGGGTAATGTGATAGATGCTTCAAAGTCAAAGTAGACCGCCCCTGAGTGGAAGTGAAGTATGAGTTAAAACAAAAGCCAGTTAAGGACTCACACATTTCCAAAAAAGTATAGATGTGGCCTCTATAGTGTGTTATTTTCTATATTTCTGAATTCAGTGATCAACCAAACATTTATTTTCTTCTTTTACATGAAACAAGCCCCACAAGGACTTTATGTTACAAAGTATTTATGTAAAAATGATCTGTGATGGAGTTTTCAAAGTCATGGGACTCCATCTATACATATAATTTTTTTTTTGTTTTCAATTGACACAGTTATTGTGCTGTTTGATAGCAAATGATTTAAAAATTGTGGTGAAATCAGTATAACTAAGAGGCAGTGAAAGGCTACATCAGAAATTGTTTCTGCAACTTTTGCTTCTCATTTGCAGTTTTTAATTATTTCAGATTTTTAATTAACCAGCTAAAAATGACCTAATATAGAGTAAATGTGCTGTAGATGTATAATTATGATGATTAGGTTTTTGATTATATTTTTCCATTCTTAATTGATGTGTATATCTTTAAAAATATTAAAAATAAGCTTGTGAATATGATAGTTATTAGTTGACAAATGCTTAAAATGGAAAAAAAAATCCTTAATAGAAATTTCCAGAATTTGAACTTTGCAATAAAGTTATGAGCAAATTATGAGAGTCTTATATTGTACTACAGTCCATGGGGTCGCAAAGAGTCGGACACGACTGAGTGACTTCACTTCACTTTCTATATTGTACTAGGAATGTTCTTTATATGTGTTTAGGACACATTAGGATAATAAAACTGTCTGGGGGATGTATAGTTCAATTTTGATTGCTCTCAGTATTATTACTACTTGCTAGTGTGTAAGACAGATTAGTTTCTACCCTTAACTAGTTGCCTTATCACTGGAATGAAGTTCGGTCTTAGCACAGTGGGCTGTTCAACTATAGCATAACATAACAAAAAAGATTTTTAAAAAGTTAAGGAGAAATGCTGCAAGCTACTGTATATGAAAAGGGGTGCATTTCACACCAGAGTAACTTTTTGGTGCTTACTGATGGTTGCATGGTTATTGAAATGTGCACAGTAGCTCTGTGACTTTGTTTTATTGAAGACTTGCACAGATATGAACAAAATTAATAGAGACTCTGGTTAGAGAAATTGTTTTTCAGAGCACTAAGATCTGACAGAAGTGATTTGCATCTTTCATAGAAACAATTTTAATTTCATAATATTAAGCACAGATATCTTCTTATTTCTTTAAAAAATATTTTTTACTTCTTAAAAACAATTTGGCTAGAAAGCAAGTGTATCTGTTCTTTCATAACTGGATAAGATTGATTTTCAAATTTCCTGATTATTCCCCATATTAAAATTGTTTATTTTTATTGTGCTTGTTCCAGTTATTTGTATATGCATATAAGAAAAGGAAAAACTGATAGCTTACTAGGAAAATACATTCATATCAAAACTCTTAAAATAGCAATGTTTTCAAAATATTATTATTATTATTATTTTTGGTTAACAGAACAAGAACTTTCTTTATTCATAACCCAAAGATGCTAACAGAGCAGCATGATAAATGTCTCTTTAAGTGTCGTAGTAAAAGAAAATGACTTGCTTTCTGAGGCAGTGGAGAGTTTATGTTGTTTTGGACCCATTTCCCAAGCAGTGATCGAAAACAGATTACAATAACAATTATACAGTCAGAAGATGCAATATCCATTTCTGCTTTAATTGAGTGAAAGAATAATAAAAACATCATTAAGAAAAATGAGGTGGACCTGTCATACAATGTACCAATTTTTAGTCTTGGAGAAGATGCAGAAAAACTGAAGTGCTTTTCACTTACTTTGCTGTGTTTACTAGCTAAATTCTGTTTTGGGGAGAGACTGTTTGGTTCTCACTATGCCCTGGGAAGTTCCGAGAGGAGCTCCTGGGTGTAGTTGCTCAGGAGACATGGAAAGTGCTTATTGGTTTGTCTTCATACACAGTTGAAGATGGGGAATCACAATTTCTTATATTCTACCTGCAGGAGTAACTGCCTTCTCTCTTTCTCTCTCCCTCCCTCTTTTTCACCTGTGTAAATGGAAGTAAACAGTAATGAATGTTTCTCTTGTTACAAAGCCCTGCAAAGTAAGGGTTAGGTGTGGTCCCTGGGCCTGCTGCTCTTCCTCCTCTGGCTGATGGAAGAACAGCCAAGATGGGGGGAGAGAGTTGAAGATGAATAATGAACACCCTTATTTTTTCTTGGCATATGTGGCATTGTGGGGGGACCCCAAGTTTCCACACAGACGTATCACCTGACATTCACATAGGTGATATACACTGTCCTCTGAGATGCATAGGCTTTGGCTGCTGTCTGCAATCTTTGGAACCATTGAATCGATAATCCTTCACACTGCTGAGCCCTCATTCCCCAGGGCAGTGCTTTCAGCAACTTGGAATGAGCTGACTGGCAGCCGCTGAAATCGGTGGCTACTGTTGTTTCACTGTAGGCTGTATTTCTTACTCTGTTCATAGAATTGCGTGTGCTTGGAAACTTGGGTGATGACAGTAGAGTTAGCCCAAACAGGGGAGTTAACCCCTGTCGTGTGGATGCTAAAACCACAAATGAGGTTGGTCATCAGAGCAGCTGGAGCCCAAGGTTGGACTCAGTTGACAGAGTTAGAGGAGACTATTTCTTTGGTTTGTAGCTAAGAGTTTTCTTGGGTTCGATCTTTAAAAACCTTTCTGAGAGTAACAAAATGAAAGGAATAAGATAGGCAGTAAACCCTTCCTGGTGGAGGTCTCATAATCCCAGAACTGTCCAAAGCATAATCCCTTTCAGACTGGAATTTATGTCATATAGCTCAAAAAGCTTCTTTTTTTTCTTTTTTAAAAAATTTCAGTTTAGAGAGTCTAGTTAATGGTGCTTTCATTAAAATACTTTTGTCAGCAAAAGGTTTTTCAGTTTTAACATTTACATAACCTAACATCATTGACGAATGCCACGAGCTTTAAGGGTCTATTAGTGGTTCCATTTTTTCTGGGCTTTATAATTTAAACCTAAACATTAATTCTGGGTGGAACTTGGCATAATGTCTTTTTGCCTTGGAGGGAATTTTTGTTGTACAATTAAAAAAAAAAAAAAACTGTTTTTTTTTTCATCAGTCACCTTCTCCATGTCTCCCCTCCCCTAAGTAAATAGCAGTTAAATAGTCAAGGTTTTAAAAGGGCTTATTTAAATCAAAAAAAGAAGTGATTATTTTAGGTGAATTTAACAATTTTCCATTAGTTCATGTTGCAAACTAGTGCTTTTGATATTAACAAAAAAGATCTGTGAGGTTGATAATTCAGAGAAAATATTTTTCCTTTCTTTCTCTCATACTGAAGTCATGTGACAAGTTTTTTAAAAAAATATATTTGAGGACTCTTGAAACTTACAAATCACTTACGTGTCTTCTTTATTAGAAGCTGAAAGACTTAAAAAATTCTCTATGTTGCCTGAAATGATAACATTGACTAGAAGGAAAGAAGTTGGGATCTCATTGTTAAGTAATAAAGGAATGACATTTCCCCAGTATTATTTTGGAAAGTAAACTTCAACTAGGTTTCTTAAAATGATCTCTTTAATATATTATACGAATACTATGTTAAAGTTGAGTTATCATAGAAATCTGGTAACAAGGTGTTTGTGAAATTAAGAAACAAGAAAGGAAACTGTGATGATTAGTTTGTCATGATCTGCAAACAAGAAAGGGTTCAGAATGCTAGTGAGGATGCATGCCTGGAAGTAGCTCATGGAGGAGAGTGAGGCTAAACCAGAGTTCTCCTGAAGCTTTGCCAGCTTTCAGCTCACCAGGGTCCATTCAGATAAGATTTTGTCCTGTAGCCTTGGAAGATGTGGTACTAGAGGAATGAACATCCTTTGTTATTTAGGGGGTATAAGAGGAGCAAATTGTTCACTGAAAGGCAAGTTATTACTCATTTAAGACTCAAGTAAAGGCACTTGATAACAATGAACAAGGTGATCCTGATTTTCTTTTTTCTTCTCAGATGAATCTCCAGTTAACATTCAGCATGACTTACTCTATTTACAGGTCCATTCATATAGTGAGTTTGAGCCTTCAGCACATTTTTACGGCTAACTTATCACCCCTCACCCCTCAACTGGAGCTTACTATTGAAAGTCTGCCAATGCCGTCACAAATGGTTGTTAGTTCCCAAGAGACTTGGAGGAGAAAAAGAGCTGAAGGAGAATGCTGTGCCCTTAGTGAGAGCCATTTTGCTGCACACGTGTTTTTTTGCCGCCATGGTGAAACTGTCTAGGCGCCGACCTTCATATTCAGGATTGATACCGCACGCTCTCCTGTGAAAATGTATAGAATTCCAATTAGCCCAGGGTCAGAGTATAAATGTACCTCTTTTTATACTGTTCCAAGTGGTTAGTGGAAAACAAACTGCAAAGTAATTCCCTCAGCCCCCCAATAAAAAGATTTATAGCAAAATAATTCTCAGCCGGATAGTGGGACTGTTGTAGGTTTGCGTTTGATATTTCTAAGACTGAAATACAGTCCGTGTACCCAAACTAAGCATTTATTGTAAACAAGTTAACTGCCGAGAGCTTATATTCTGTCAAACATAATTATATTGAAGATTGATGTATAGCTTGAAAGCGAGTTAGAGGGAGACAGTTCTTTTCAAGCCAGGAAGGCTTCTGAGATGCAGCTCTTTGCTTCCTTTGATGTGAGTCAGTGAAGTCGTCTTTCTCACAGCCAGCCTCTCATGTATATAATAAACACAGGCTTGCTCTCTGAAAACATATCTGGTTGTCGATCCTACTCCTGCTAGCAAAGTAAAGAAATGAACCCATCTTCATGGAACCTGTTAGGTAGAGTTTCTTTTGTCATCTTTATCCAGATCTGCATAGCGGTGGCGCTGAGATAGTCTCTGTCAGTATGGCAGGCAAGTGAGGAGTGTACCCACAAGCCTATACCTAAACCTGCACCTCTGAATTAACCTCCAAAACAAACCCTTTCTCCTTTAAGGCTGATTTCAAAACAGAGCCTTTGACTTGTCTTTCTGGTAGTTTGTTTTGAGCCCGTGAGATGAGAACTATTTTAAAATTGTGGCCTCTCAAGGGACAGGGAGAAACTACATTAATATGCTTCATGTTGTGGCTCAGAAATTGTTCTTGAGTTAAATAACTTGTGAACTCAGGGAATCTAGAAAGAATGAAATCTTTTTGAAGTTGGGATATTCCATATCTGGGATTAACCCCAATCTAAAATAGTGCAGTGGTCTCCCAGGGTTTTTGTGCTTTAAGAAAGGTAGAAACATATATATTTTCTTTAGGATAAAGGTTTATGACTTTTTTTTTTTCCAGGAGACAAATCACTTTGGGCTTTTGTGACACTTTTCAAAGATGGTTAAAAATGGAATTACATTCCTCCTATGATTGGGTGATATCCTTTCGATAACATCAAGAATGAGGTTAAGAGTTTCAGTATATTTACATTCAGGAGCTGAAATAGTCTCTTTGGTTTTATAATATCAAATTTAATATTGCCTTTGGGAAATGATGTAAATTATAAAGAGATGTCTTAGAATCATAAAATGAAAAACAATATCCTAGTTTTTTCTGTTTTGTTTTTCTTATTTAAGTAACTACTATAAATTACACAGGTACATATATGCTTAAAATACGTTGTGTGGGAAGTATTCCATCAGTGGGGACCTGAGTTTCCCCAGTCTGTATGCTGGGTTTTATTAACTTCATTTCAGTCACAATAATAATATCCTATGTACTGCAATCTAGAGAGCTCAGTGTCCCCTTAGGGAACTGCAGAATACACAGTATGATTTTGGCTTTCTTGCTCTCCCCTCCTGTTCTTTTCTTTTTTACCTCCCAGTGTTAGCCATTTCAAGGACCTGGTTGCTATTACATCTCAGTGGAGGCATTTGTTAGGTACAAGAATGAGAATGGCTTTTAGTGGTTGGGAAAGGATGGTAATGGCTGCCTGTCTGTTTAAGCTTGGCTTTGTGAAATTTGCATTCATTTCACAGTGATGATCTTTACACACTTATTAAATATCTGTATATGTTTTGCTATTTGAACCCTAAACATAGATATAGGGCAGCAGGATTTTTTTCTTGTAAGGGAGAAAGCCTTTTATTTCTCACTATAAAAACTTTACCTTTTCAGGTTTTCATTTGATAAAAATCTCTCCACTCTAGTATGATTTCCTTTGGGGCTTTGCACTAGTGTTTGATCTCAATTTTTAATAATTTTGGTGAGTTAAACTCCCCAAAGAAAACATGCTTGTGCTCTGGAATATTCCCGCTAGAAATCTGGGTAGTCTTGTCTTATTGAGAGCCAAGTGCTTGATTCCTTTATTAATTCCTTGCTAGAGAACCTCAGTATAGTTAGCTTTCCTTAACACTACACTGGAGAAATTAATCAAGGGTTTTTTAACGGTTAAATTAGATAAAATAACATTTAGGCAGAGCTCAAAACCTGTGATGACGAAGCAAATGTTAGTTTGCTAACAAAGATAAATTTTACTGACTCCTTTTTTCATTCCTGGGGCTCTGAGTTGCAAATAGCTTTTCCAGAGAGGATAATAAGAATGAAGGGAGCGACAAATACATCTCTAGTTCAATACTATTTAAAAAAATTACCTTCCCAGAAACCTCCAGAATAAGATTTTACTAAATGGAGGACGGAGATCCTGATGTTAATGAGTTGTGGCTCAGATGGTAAAGCGTCTGCCTGCAATGCGGGAGACCTGGGTTCGATTCCTGGGTCGGGAAGATCCCCTGGAGAAGGAAATGGCAATCCACTCCAGCAGTCTTGCCTGGAAAATCCCATGAACGGAGGGGCCTGATAGGCTACAGTCCATGGGGTCGCAAAGAGTCGGACGCGACTGAGAAACTTCACTTTCATTTTCACAGTCATTTTAACATGTCCTTGAGTCTCAAGACTTACTAGTATATGCATTTCTAACCCAGTATGAAAAGAACCTGAAGAATTTAGTTTTGAGCTGGGGGGTCCTCACACAGTGTGCCATATGTTTGAACTCTTCTGTGATACACAAACTTGCATATTTGACTTTTTTTCTTTTCTTAAATTTTGTTTTGATTCTGGGATCGGTAAACATTTTATCTCTCTGTAGTTACTACACTTAGAAAAGATGCTGCCGTCCTTCAGTGCAGGACGTGGGTAGGACTGCAGATAAGATGCCCTCTGGGCTCTAGGGTGTGTACAGTCACAGGGCAAGGTGCTGTGAGCTAGCAGAGTCCTGTGCCAGTCTGGGATGCCTTTGTGGTGATAAAAACAATTTCTGTCGGCAGTGGTCGTGCAGGCCCCCGTGATCTGGAAAACATGGAGTAAGTTCACTCCTGGATCCATGTGTGTGGATCCTTTCCTAGAAAATGTTCCTTGTCTGCTGATGCTGAATGCCATGCAGTAAGGCCAAAGTGATGTGGACCAGTTAGATGGCTGAGGAGTCATGGGGTTTCCAGAACCGACACTGCCTATTAATGGTGGTTATTAATGTTTGGGTGCAATTAGCATTTTGCTAAAATGAACAAACATTTCTCTTGGGTCTGCTGCAGGTCAGTCTGGGGGTGGAAGAGGGAGTGGGAGGGTGAGGACTTATCTAAGACGGGTCCATGTTGGAGAAGGAAATGGCCAGCTTCTCGTTCACTGTAACTGGACATTCCTGACATCTAGGAATTTAGTTCCTTGGATCAGGCTTGCTGTGGCTGTGTTCCCAGGTGGAGCTCAGAAGTTTTGGTTTAGATGAGCAGTTACACTGTGCCTCCTGCATGCCTATGAAGTCCTGTTTTGCAGACAGCCAGGCCAAGTTGATCCTGCCACCGCATTTCTGGAACTGAAGTGTATCGAGAGACCTGGAGTTTTCCTTTAGCCTTCAGATCTGATTTCAGGTTGAATTGTGGCCTCTCAGTTTGGGGACAGGCCTGGAATCAGAGATCTGGAAGACCAGAAAACTCATCTCCCTTCTCTACCACTTTAAACCCAATATGAGCCTTTGAGGTGATAAGTGAGAGGACCAGAGCTTACTTGGCCAGCCCTACCCCTGGCCTATTTTTTGTTCTTATCTTCCAAAGTTAAGATCTGCCCCAAGGGCTATAAAGTAGTATCTGGTTTTACTAGAGAGAATTCTGAAAATAAAATACTTCTTGATAGTCTTACCTTCTCCTCACCTCCACACAGAGAAGGTGGCACCAATGAGCTTTATAGGTAAAACTTTACTTGGAGGTCTAATTCTGAATTCTAAGCAACTGGGTCATGGATGAACAGGTCATGCCCTTAGAGTAATTATTTTGCCTTCCCCATAATTGTAGGAATGACTGGTCTTCTACCTGTGAACGACCAGGACTTTCAGCTGTCCCATCTCTATCTTGCCTCCTGTTTCCTCTTCGGGAAGTGTTAAAAACAACACCAACAGCAAAAACAAATAAATTGATCCTTCTAAGAATCTGTAGTTGACAAGCAAAAGAGAGGAACTTTGGAAAGTGGAGCAGTTTAGGGGAGCCTAGAGGACCTCTGTGCCACCTATAGGTGGCTCATTTGCCCCCAGATGATTTTACTTGCCCTCCTAATACTGGTTTCCAAGGTGACACTAGTCATAAAGAATCCACCTCCTAATGCAGGAGATGCAAGAGAAGTGGGTTCAATTTCTGGGTCTGGAAGATCCCCTGGAGGAGGGCATGGCAACCCACTCCAGTATTCTTGCCCCAAGAATCCCATAGACAGAGAAGCCTGGAGGGCTACAGTCCATAACGTTGCAAAGAGTCAGAGATGACTGAAGCAATTTAGCACTCACACATGTTCGTAGCATGCACACCAATACTGGTGAAAACATGTTTTTCTTTATTACCTTTACCTGAAGATCTTTCCACTGGAAGTTAATATGGGCTACAGTGTACTTCTTTAACAATGAAAATGTATCTGAGGAGATTAAGAGACTACCAAACCGTTCAAACTGTAAAGTGTTGCATCTTTTTATCTATTAATCTCTTTGGAATTTCAGCTCCTGGGGGAGTGGGCAGCTGGAGTGGAATGTGGAGCCTGGGGCCATCAGAGCTCAGGAGGTTGGTCCCTGGGAGTTGAGAGTAGGAGCAGAAAAGAGGGGAGTAGGGAAGACACCCTTGATCCATTTTGAAATTTTTCCTGGGACCCCAACAAGGTGGTGCAGGACACCCTCATCCTTTCTGTTTCTGGTTGCAGTTCTTGGCACTCAAACGTGCCTTTATTGTTTCAGGGTGGAAGGAAGAATCTAGAGGTTAAAATTGGCGAGACTGTGTGTGCTTGTGCCTATGTGAGAAACAGAGACAGAGAGGGGGAGGATATGAGGTTTTAGAGCAAGTAAACAGTAGTTTTGTGTTTCTGGTAAATTTGCAGTAAGAAAAGATAGTTGCCCCCACTCCCACCCGCCTTCCCAGTCCTCTGGAAGCCTCTGTGTTGTTCAGTTAGTTTCCCTGGTAGAATTTGTTTCAGTGTTTCTGCGGATCTGTGATTTATTGATTGTGGTAGTTGCTGAGGGTGATGCTTTACTCCTGGCTCAGTTTTATACAAGGAACAGATACAGATGCAAGGCTCTGCCCTAAAGCCTTTGTGATCTTCAATTAGCCCAGGGGCCTTCTCAGGTAATAGAACCTGATCTACTACTGCCCCCAGGGAAGGGAGAAGGCCCTGTGGCTGCCTTTCTTCTGGAAAAGGATGGTTTCAGGAGCTCTTTGAAAGAGGGGAGGAAAAAGGCTGGCCTCCTATCATCTCAGACTGGCTCCTGTCATTCAGGGGGGCAGGTTTAGGAATGAGGGTGGATCTAGCAGGTGAAGGGGCTGAGGAGGAGCCTGGAGCCTCTGCTCACCCACGCTGGAGAAGGACACATTTTGTGAGCCTTTCTTTGTGAGTGACTGTGTTCGGTTTCTCCTCTGCACCCATGTCAATACCCTGACACGCAGTAGGCTATTGAAAGTTGAAGTGAAGTCTCTCAGTCGTGTCTGACTCTCTGCGACACCATGGACTGTAGCCTACCAGGCTCCTCAGTCCATGGAATTTTCCAGGCAAGAGTACTGGAGTCGGTTGCCATTTCCTTCTCCAGGGGATCTTCCCAACCCAGGGATCGAATCCGGGTCTCACACACTGCAGGCAGACGCGTTACTGTTCACTTACAAATGACATGGGTTACCCACTTGGGACACCACAAGTGGTGAAGGGTCCTTTACTGAAAGGTCACACATTTATATTTCTGTGGGTGTGGGTTTTGGAGTGTTGTTTTTTGACACCTCCCCTCAACCGACACCCCCCCCCCCGCGCCCCCCGCCCCCCCCCCCCCGCCCCAGGAATGCTGTGTGCCTGAGATTTAAAGTTGGCTAACAGGAACTGCTTTATTCTTGCTTCTCTTGGTTTCTTTGGACATCGTTCTTAATTTTCCTATAGTTTCAGCTTCTTCGTTTATCAGATGAGAGTAATAATAACCCTTTCACAGGGTAAACAGGGAAGAAACAAAGGTAAGAATTTAAGTCAGAGTACTCGATGAGTTAGGAGTTGCCCTGCAGATGAGAGTGTCATTTTGTGTCCCAGCTGTCCCAGAAGACACTAGAATCCTGCTCTAGACCTCTGCCTCTGGACCTTTCACCTTTCACTGTTAGATCCAGCACATTAAACGGTACTTTTTCCTCACATTTATCTCTGTATCTTGTCATTTCCTGAGCACTTTAGATTTTGTTCTCTGAAATGAAGCGAAGACAAAAAAAAGTCTTTCTTTTATTAAAGAAGTTGGACTAATATAGTTAGAAGTGAAACAATAACCTACAATTTGTTCAATGAAACAGGGAAGATATCACGTTAGATATTGGAGTTTAACCAAGAGTACATCTGTCCTCAAGTCTCTTAAGATCTGGAACACAGAGGAGAGATAAGTGACAATGACACAATTGTCCTGCTAATCAGGTTGTGGTGTATTTATCCTGGGTCAGAAAAACCATTGTATATGTTGGTATTTGGCAGATTGCTTAGAGCAGCTTTGTCTGATCGAAATGTAATAAAAGCCGCATGTATAATTTTAAATTTCTTGTAGCTTCTTTAAAAAAAAAAAAAAACGGTTAAAGAAACAGATGAAATTAATTTTAATAATACATTTTGTTTAACTCAGTGTATCCAAAATATTATTTCTATATTCAATTAATAAGAATAATTTTTTGAGTTAAATATAATTATTTTTTATTTTTTGATATTAAATTGTTGACACTGAGTGTGTGTGTGTCACACGGCACATCTCAGCTCAGGACTAGTCAGCATTCAGTTGCTCCATCACCGCATGTGGCTAGTGGCTCCTGTAAGGCAGTTTTAGCATATTAAAGTGAAAGTGAAAGTGAAGTCACTCAGTCGTGTCCGACTCTTTGCAACGCTATGGCCTGTAGCCTACCAGGCTTCTCGGTCCATGGGATTTTCCAGGCTAGAATACTGGAGTGGATCACCATTTCCTTCTCCAGGAGATCTTCCCGACCCAGGGATTGAACCCGGTCTCCCTCATTGTAGGCTGAGCCACCAGGGAAGTCCTTCGCATATTAAGTATGGTGCTTTTAACACTTTCACCCTTTTGCTGTGGGGCATGGTGAACATGTTAAGCCTTTAAGCATCTTAATTAAGCCATTCAGTAATTACTGGTATGATTTTCATTCTGAAGAAATGCTTTTCAGGAAGTATCTTGAGCCTTGATGGTGGACCCTGAAAAAAATTATTGGTCTCTTTTTTTCCTCTGTGAAGTGGTATTAATACTGATTTTGAAAAAAGAAAACCAAATGGATTTCATTATTGGAGGGCTATTTGTCAGACCACTTAACTATGTTACATTGTTTAATTCTCACACCATTCTTGGACGTAGATATTATTATTTACATTTTAGCTAGGAGGAATTTAGCTGAGAGGTCAAACAAATAACTCCAACAGGTTAGTAATGATAGTGGCAGGACTTCACTCCATCCTGGCTCTCAGCAGCCTTCTCCCCACATGTCTGTGTTTGCAGGGCTGTGGTGCTGAAGATCAGGTTAACTCTTTATAATGATGCACACTTCCTCGGAAATCATGTCATGATGAAAATGGCGATTTGAGCATCGTAACTAAGAACAATTGGGAAAATGCATTTTTCTATAGAGAGAGTCCCATTGCTTATTTTACGTCTCTGACAACAGAATTAGCCATTTATCCCAATTTGTCAGAAGAGCCCTTAATTTCTAGCAAACGGCTAGGGCTGTGTGCCTGTCCTCTAGATTAAGCCACTTGCTTACCTCCTGCAATTATAAAAGGCTTAGCGAGGCTTATAATCAAAAGGTTCAAAGTTCTCTACTTGATCATCTGGAGATGGTCTGTGCTATAATAAAAGAAAAATAATGCCATAAGCTTTAGGTATAGGGTGAGGACAACAGTGTCTTTATTTTTCTTCTTGATCATTTCTAAATTTTGTTATGAATGCATCTTAGTTTTACATTGCTATTTTTATTTTATTGGGACTTTTAATTCTTCCCATTTTTATTTTTTGAAGTGCTTGTCACATGCTCTCACTATCCTTTCATCTGTTGTCACTTTTTTTTTCTCTTTTGCTTGGAGCAAATGGGGTGATCAAATGAATAAATATATATATTTTTTGATATATATATCTACTCATCGTTTCATAGTTTTCTTTCCTAGGAATTTGCTGTTTTTAAATGTATACCTTAATTTTCTTCTTCCCTGCACTTGACCGCAGTTGTACTGTTTTACTGGTTTTCGTTTCTCTTGTCATTGTCACTAGTAACTGCATCTATTTTTCTGCCTTCCTCTTCTTTTGTAAAAATTGCATTTCAGTGTAAAGATTTTATCATTATTTTGATTGATCTAATTCTACTAAAAGGGTACATTTTTTCTAGTGGTTAAATATAACCTGTTTATGATAGCTTTTAGTATTACATGTATATGTGCTTTTAGAACAGATTCTGTTATCATATACTTCTGATTAATACTGTTTTGTTTTATAAATGTCCTTTTTTTTTTTTCTTCTTTTTTTGAAAGTAGGCGATGCCTGTGAGGAACAGGTACTTGCTTTTTGGTTGTGAGCTGTTATTGCTGTCATGTCAGATAACAATTTGCTTCCTTTAGTCACTGAAATAAAATATTTAGGAAATATTTTGATCATTGACATTTTCAAAAAATAAATCTCTACGTGGTATAAATCTTTGTGCTTTAGTATTGTAGTTCATCTCTAACTCATGAGCTCTTAATATTAATAAAAAAATTACTGGAGTCTTAAGTTTTTTCAGGTGACCATCTACTTGAGGAAGATTTATGTTTGCTAAAGCAATGGCTGCATGATAGGTTATGGAGCAACTGGATTCATTTAAAGGTCTTATCTGTGATTTCCAGATGTGTGACACTTAGATGTTGACATTAGGAACTGCCCATGGATTTTCAGCATTGAAACTTATGTACACACAGGTATTAGTGATGAAGTAGCTTATGGCACCACTGACTACATGGCTCTATGTATGCATATACTTAAATCATTAAAAATAGAAATCAACCTGCTTCCTTGAACAAAGATCATTTACCAGTATGTAAGAGTTAAAAGGTCTAAATGGAGGCTACTCGGTGCTGGTAAGGGCTCTCGTGAATCGGTCCTATAACATGCCATTATGCTTGCTTAGGAAGACTTTACAACACTCTTCAACTGCACTGAGGGTACGAGCAGGGCAAGCTTGTTTTCACTTGTATCACTAGAGCCATGGGGTATACCTGGCACACAGCAGGTATTCAGGGAACAAAAGTTGGATAAATGAATGACCACTGAGATAATTTGGAAGAAATCTCATTTATATTATTCACTACATGTCTTACAAGCAGTTGGGAATAAACTGGGCATAAGTAAATAAGCACTTGATATGACAGTGCTGATCATAATTAAAAAAAATATTTTGTAAGGCACCATGTGGCGAGGCTAAATTCTCTTCTTTGTCTAAAATAATGTCTGCCCCACCCTTATTTCCTATGTTCCATAAATTGATACCATGGATGGTATATGGGCAATGGACAATAATGCTGCTTTGTTGTTCTTAGGAGTGAATACTAAGTTAATAGTTGTGTCAGGTATGGTGTGGTGTGACTTGTTAGTCTGTTGTGCAGGCTTAATAATAATTACCATGATCTTTAATGATAACAATTCTTAATGAGTATTATTATTGTTAATAATGATTACATTTAATAATTACATCCAATACTTATTATCTTTAATAATAATAATTAGCACATGGGAACCAGTGTCACCATTGTATTATCTTTAGAAGAAAAATCTAAATCTGTGACCTGGTAGTTTGCAGAATGTCTGCTCCCACCCTCTGCTTTCCAGATCAGAGTGAGTCAGGAAGCTTCCAGTGTCCAGGCAACAGGGAGGGGTTTCTAGAGAAACTCCTATGCATTCTATGTGTCAGAGGTCATACTCACATATGTCATTTTACACAGAGGTCTTATTTTTATTGTGAAATGCTGTCACCATGACCAGCTGATCTTCTACCTCCCCCTTCATAACTTTTAGTTTTTCTTGCAGATCCTTACTCCGTAACGTACTAATTTATGTGAATTACGTGGGGCGAAGTCCATGTTTATTACTTGTATGTTGGTAAAGCTTTGATCTTCTTTTGTCATGGCTGTGTTTAGATTTAAATGCCTGTATGACTTTTTTTTCTAATAAAAAACAGTTTATAAAAAAATCTTTAGTGAATTAAACATTTTTTAGCTTTTCACACATTGATACAAAGCAGAGAAATGTTTCAGTGACAACAGATTTCAACAGATTTTCAACTACATTAATTTGCTTTACTCTTTAGGGTGGTTTACTTCTTTGAAAACATAAGCAGAGGTATTCCTTTCCAGTGGTAACTGGTGTTAACATATAACATAGTAATTTTTTTTAAAAGACAAAGTTTCATATTTGTATGCAGACTTTGATGTAAATTAAATACCAGTTAAGACTTATGTGAGCAGAGTAGTTGATGGCCTATTTAATAATATTTAGAAACATAAAAGATACAAGAGGGGTTTCTTTTAGATTCCTATCCATTTTCTTGTACATATTCTCATAATAGCTTAGGGCCTCAAATCAAATATGCTTCCCTCCTAGGTGTCTTACAATATTTATAGACAAAAGCACATCTGATCTGAAAATACTGGTCCCATTAATAGCTAATGATAAGACCGTAGACATGAGGATGCTAGAGACAGAAGGTTTCCTTGATCTCACTTACGTGCTGGCTATAAACTTGAGGTTTCTCGGTCAGGAGACCTTGATTGGGGCACTCCACTTTTTAGTGACTAGAATCTGAGGGCTTCTGTCACTGCTTGGGGCAGTTGTGCTGCAGTCTGATGGTAATAATGAAGAGGAAAAAAATCCACAGCTTTCCCATTAGGCCTATCCAACTAAGAGGCTTGTTTAATCCAAGCCACTGTCAATCACAGATGAGTGACTTTTATAACTGACTCTTCCCTTCTTATGATGGTGACTGGGATTTGCTTTGTAATGTTTGTGTTTTGCTCTTGATTTTTGTCCCTGCAGGTTTGATGATTCCTGTCTTTTGTGTGGTGGAGCAGTTGGACGGCTCTCTTGAATATGACAACAGGGAAGAGCATGCTGAGTTCGTCCTGGTTCGCAAAGACGTGCTTTTCAGCCAGCTGGTGGAGACTGCGCTCCTGGCCCTGGGCTACTCCCACAGCTCAGCAGCGCAAGCACAAGGTATTCTCCCATCTCCTTCTCCTCCCCGTGCCTCAGGCATGTCGTGATTTGAGGAAGAGTATGTGCCCCGAAATAATTCTCCAAACAGGGATTGGAGGAGAATGGTCACATTTAGCATCTTTCCCAAACAGTAGACAGCAGAATGTTTCATGGAGAATCTTGTTCTCTGGTTGCTTTGGGAAGCATTTGACCAGCACCTCTAGAGCCCAAAATCATTTCATTTTGCCGTTTGCATTTCAAAGTGGTCATCATAGAGGGTGTTTTTTTGTTTTTTGTTTTTTGCATTGATAGCTCTCTTATTTTCTCTAAGTCCCCAAATCAGTGTTCTCAGAGTACTCAGACATTTGACTCCTAACTTATCCAAACTTTAATATGTGATTTATAAGCTTTCAGTTTTCTAAGTTTATTCACTGCTTTGGGCCTGCAGCTTTTGTACTTTATGATCAGTTTTTAAATAGAAAAAAAAATGTATGCCTCTCGTATATTGTACTTTGTGTCTTTGAAAACCTGTCTGTAGTTCTGTGGTCCAGTCATTTAAAAAATGCTCAGTGTCTCAGTGATCAATTCATTTTACTGATTTAATAAATATTAAATTAGCTTCGTTATTTCAGTGTGAATTGTACAGCACTAGGGACCTCATTGTGAACTGGTGTTGCCCATTGTTCTTTTATGCCAAATAATTGACAAAACAAGTAACAAAAATATCCCCAAACCTGAAGAATAGAAAAACAAATTTTTGACCCAATAGAATGATGTTTGTGCCGGAATGATTGAATTGTATAGATTATGATAAAGGGCAGAAGCATATGACTGCCAGGTTTTATTCCATATATTAATTTCTATCCTTACTTAACATTTGTGTATGTGCTATCGATTTTTGCTACTTTTTCAGATGAATTCCTCCTCATATACTTCCTAAGAACTGTTGGTACAATCCTCTATTTATTTAGAGAAGGAAACGAGAGATTAAGCAGTTTATAAAAAGTTACAAATATGGTGACCAAGAACATGGGATTTAAACCCCCAAGCTCTTGACTCTGATTTTGTAAGCAGATTATTACTTTTAAAATTTTTTAAAAATTAAATATTCAAATTATATCTTGGTTCTACCATCTGAAACCAACCCATCTACAGGAGATTAGGAATGTTTTCCCAAGACTCTGGGTTATTGTGAGTTGAAGTGCATGCTGAATCCCTCCACTTGGCCTGTCCGGGTGCAGCGATACATACTGCTGAATCGTAGAGTCCACTGCTTTCAAAGCAGCATGATAAAGGATGATTCATTTCCTTCTTGTGTGAGGGATTCAAGATTTGATCCCGAGCAAATTGCACGCTGGGCACCATTGCTTTTATTGCATGCTATGTGCCCAAATGAAAGAAAAGAATCCCCCCTTCTTCCCCCCTCATAAACTTTTCATGCCATTTTAGGGATATTTTCTCTGAATGTAAAGGTCATTGTATCCCACTGCTTGCATCCTGGTGTGCCAGCTTCCTGTTTGACAGGGCCATCCATCTCAGTTAGCACGGCTGCTCAACGCGCCGTGAGCTCACATGTGGAGCACAGAGCACTAAGTGGCAAAGATTTGATTTTTGGCACATGCTCAGGGCAGGGGCTCTCAGGAAATTTGCACGAGGGAGCCACACGGTTCCATTCAGTGATGTGGACTGAGAGTTCTACTCACCGAGATGAGATCCACTAGCAAGAAATATGGTCCATAGTGGAGGGTTAAAGAGGAAAAAAGCCAAAAGCGAATATTGGCTTCCCCAAAGTTTTTGAAAATGGTGGTTAAAAAGGACTAAATATTACACTTTGTAAAAGTTTAATCAACATCCTGAAGGTGCTCTAGATTGCAGATATAATTTATTTTGTAGGTAAATGAAGGTATTATCTCTAGGTCCTGTACTATAATTTCACAGAGGAGAAAAAAAATCACAGTTCATTTATTTTATTTTAGATTGCTGCTCTGTTTTGGGCAAATGGAAAAACTTAGAATTGTTTATTTTGGAATAAATGTATTAGATCCTTGTTGTCATTCAGATCATCACATGTGTGCAGTTTGTGGCACATTTATTAATATTATAGACCAAACAATGCATGATAAGACAGATCATTCACATGCTGGAGAAACAGCAGAGCAGGAGGAAGCTAGAAAAGGACGCAGAACAAAATGTGATTGGCTATTCAAGGCCTGAGGTTTTATATGTCTAGTTTTCTGTTTTGTTCTGGTTTTGTTTGTTTGTTAGTTTAGGTAATTCTCTCAAGATGGAGAAGTCATTGGGTGACCTCCTAGCAAGTGCGTTTGTGGCAGAGAAACTGAGTGTTTCTGAACCTCTTCTTCCTGTGTTGGAGAAGTTGGGCCAAACTAAACTGCAGGGAGAGCTGGTTTCTTGAGCCTATTTTTACAAAGTTAGACTCTTGAAACAAGATTTTTCATTTTGACATGGCCAGAAAAGAGCTTCAGTAATTGAATTAGAATAGTATTCAGATTGTCTTTAAAAGAGAAAATACATCAGCAATGTTATTTTCAAGTGACACTCATGTTCCAATGACAAGGCCGCACACCCATGCTCTTGTAAGCGTGTTGTTGTTGTTTAGTCACTCAGTTGTGTCCAGCTCTTTGAGACCCCATGCACTGTAGACCACCAGGCTCCTTGTCCATGGGATTTCCCAGGCAGGAATACTAGAGTGGGTTGCTCTTTCCTTCTCCAGGGGATCTTCCAGGCCCAGGGATGGAATCTGTGTCTCCTGTATTGCAGGTGGATTCTTTACCACTGAGTCATCTGGGAAGTACTCTAGTGAGCATAGCATAGTCAGTTACTTTTTCTGAGAGGTCATTCCCTCCAGGTGAGCTGAAGTTTTTTTAATAAAGAATATTTTCTTATAAAGGATGATAGAAAATCTACTAAAATGTAATTCAAGAGTTTCTAATCCAACCCTTCCCCTCCCCATTTTATGGTAACCGTTTTTATTTGAAGCCAGGTATTTGGACCCAAGAGAGGATAAGAGCACAAGATAATGTCATAAACCATGGGCATTAGGCTTTTTATTGACCCAAACCCTTCAGTTTCCAGAACATATGCCATTAACTTTCTGTGATTCTCAAGGATATGAGATGCAGGATTCATCTGACCAGCTGTTTTGCATATGCAAAAAGCCTAAAGATGGCAAGCTCTTTGCTTTTCCCAGAATAGGTAGCCTTAAGAACAACCGGCACGTTTTATGTTATATGCTGAACTATGAGTCAATGTATGTGGATCAAAAGTAGCTTCCAGTCTTTTGGAAGAGGAGTGTTAACCTAGGGAACGCTATGCAGTAACCCTCCCCCTCTAAAGCATCATTCCTTTCATTGGTCTTTCTTGTTCCTTTTCATCCTTTCAGTTTTGCTCCACAAGGCTTTTGGTAATAGCCATGGACCTCTCCACATGGCCAAGAGAGTTCTTTATCCTACTGATTATGTAGCTATTCACACTTGCACGGTAGATGGTGGACTCTGGGAGGTGGCAGTGATGGCAACATGATTCCTTACTGTGTACATTTGATTAACTTGTAAATGGATATCTTTTCTCTCTCCTGCTTCCTATTTAAAATTTATTTTTAAACTTTATAATAAAATTTATTTTTGACTAGAAAATTTTATTTAAGAACAAACATGCAGAAAAATAAATAAGCAAAAATCCTTTCTGGCTGGTTTTTTTGGGGGGTGGGTCATGAGTATGTAAAAGTTACGAGTTCAGAGGAAGTGTATCAGTCACCATTTTTTCTTATGTGTATTAGAATGGTTAAATGTGTGTGCAGTGTGTGCTTAGTTGCTCAGTTGTGTCCAACTCTTTGTGACTCCATATACTGTAGCCTGTCAGGCGGCTCTGTCCAGGGAATTTTCCAGGCAAGGAGAGTGGGTTGCCATTTCCTACTACAGGGAAATTAAATGTATATGGCTGTTTAAAATGACATTTTTAAAAAGTGACACAAAAAATGCATTTAATGTAACTTGAATCAAGCAGAGTGCCAAATATAATATCAATGATATAAAATTCTACTTATATGTATAGGAAAAGACAAAGGAAATATATGAAAATATCAATTGGGTGGGTTGTGGGATTACATGGGATTTTCTTCTTTTTCCAATCAGAAAAAAATGTAAGTATGAAATTCTACTTCCTCTATGAATTCTTCTCTGAATAAGGGGGAAGTTGTTAATTTAGCCATAGGTGTGAAAACTTGTATATGATATAGATACATTATTTCCATTGTCTTTTTCAGTTTCAGATTAAAAAAGCAAAGAGCAATAAGTCATTAATGGGCCCCTGTGATGTATAAAATAAGGGTTTTTTAAAATTTATTAAAGTATAGTTGATGTACAAAGGTTTCTTGGAGTTTTAATAGTACAAGGTAACAAATTGGGCAATTACTGTTTGCCAGACACTATTCTAAGAGATTTACATGTACTCACTTATTTAATTCTCGCAACAGCTCTTGAAGTAACTTAAATGTTTCCCATTTCATAGATGAGGAAACTGAGGCAAGTAAAGAGAGGGAAATAACTTTCCTTGGGGCACAGGACTAGTGGGTGGAAGAGCCGAATCTGAAGCCTAGTTAAATACCTCCTGAGTCAGAAGCCTCAACCATAGGTTTGTCCAGTGACAGCCCTGATCACTGGAAATGTAGAGTCAGGGTAGGAGTCCATTCTTCTGTAATTCTTGTTTTTTTACTTTTTGGACATAAGGCCTAAAAGGCAAGACTTTTGGATTTGGATTACTCTTACATAATGATTTTATTTATTTTGTGACGATTACATATATTCAATAATGATAAATTGTATATATTTCACTTCCGTAATGGAATGTACAGAAATATTTCTTCAAGATAACTGAGACAGATTTCATTAAAAACAAGAGCCTCACAAAATTGTTTATTGACGCCAACTCCTAAAACTATAAAGAGGGCCTGTAGTAGGTATGTGGACTTCCCAGGTGGCTGAGTAAAGAATCCACCTGCAATGCAAGAGACACAGGAGATGTGGGTTTGAGCCCTGGGGTCGTGAAGGTTCCCTGGTGGAGGGCATGGCAACCCACTCCAGTATTCTTGCCTGGAGAATCCCATGGACAGAGGAGCCTGGTGGGCTGCAGTCCACAGGGTCACAAGGAGTCGGACACAACTGAGCGACTAAGCACACATGTACATGGTAAGTTACATAATTCAAATATACATTTCTTTCTTATGAAGCTAAAATGATTCCTGATATGCAAGTAAAGCATATTTCTCAGCAATTCTCATCTTCAAATTAATTAATTTAGTAGCATGAAACACCTACTGTGTATCAGTCGTTCTAGGTTCTGGGGGAAAAGAACTGGAAAAAATATCTTGCTTTCACGGAGCTTATACAAGAAAAGTTTAGTATATGGATTTCTAGTTAGTTTTTGCCTTGTGAGCTCAGAAACATTGGATATTGAGGCTCAGAGAATAGAGATGCATATAAAATTTGTTTACTGGTTGGTGCTAATTTTTAACTAAATGTTTATTTTCTTCCTGAAAAACACTTGAGAATATCTCTTCTTCTTGTTAGCTTTTGGAAATAGACGTTGAGGTGGGAAATATGGGTTACAATTTCTAGGAAATCCTTACTTGGTTTTACTAAGGAAAGCTATTTATTTGTCTCTTCTGTCCATTGCTGTCTTCATTTAAAAAACAGCCCTAATGTTGGCTTTGCTTTTCTTTTGGCCTTACAGCTAGGTATGTGGGATCTTAGTTCCCCTACCAGGAATTGAACCCATGCCCTTTGCAGTGGAAGTGCGGAGTCTCAACCACTGGGTCATCGGGGAAGTCCCTGGCTTTGATTTTTATTGGTGAAACTCTTCTGTTCTCACAGGCCCATTTCTTCAGAACACAAGGGTGGCACTAGTGGTAGGCATTTAGTTAATGTTAGAAGAGTGAACAAATGAAGATATTTATTACCCTGGAGAAACATGCATTCTTAAAAAGTATCAGTTTACTGTCTTTAATTATTAGATTTGGACTCATGAACTGGAAGTCATTTTGTTTTCTTAGAGTGATACATAGCACAATGGGAAGTTGGTAGGAATGCTGTAAATATTTTTTGAACATTTATTAAGATTCATTTTTGCTAAACTGTTTTCATAAGGAATTTTTATGTGTATATGAAGTTGTGTGTGAAGTTGGTTCCCATTCATTAACTTGCTGTTTTCATCAGAAGTGAAGTATAATTTGACTCCTTGTGGAAGTGTGAATGGGTTAGTTGCTCAGTTGCCTGACTCTGCTATTCAGGGACTGTAGCCTACCAGGCTCCTCAGTCCATGGGATTTTCCAGGCAAGAATACTGGAGTGGGTAGCCATTCCCTTCTCCAGGGGATCTTCCCAACCCATTGATCGAACCTGGGTCTTGTGCATTGTAGGCAGAGTTTTTACTGTCTGAGCCACCTGGGAAGCCCCCAGTTTGACTACTTATTGTTCAGCTATTACCATTTGTAGATTATCCCATGTCATCATTCCATAGTGATGTTTTGGCTATGCTTGGTGTGGCCAAACATTCCAGTCATAACTGTTAGACTCAAAGAGGTAGTTATTCAAAGGGTACCTAGGGGATTGCTGGCATCTAAATTATTCTGATCAGAACTTAGAGATATTGTGTCAGTGTTTACGTAGACCTCATCTGTTTGAAGGCATTGTATGAAGGGAGAATAATTTCAGCTTACGAACGATAAACAATGATAAGAATATACAGAATAAGATTTAAAACCAGAGCAGTGAGAATATTTATATAAAAAGGAATGGAGTGGTATTACTTTATATTTTATGTTATATAAAATAAATGTTATTTTATATATATTATTCCTTTATTATCATATACTTTCTAGTGGGTTAGTTCTATAACATACCACATATTGGGAAAACTTTACATAGAATACACTTTCATATATAATACATACAGAGTTGAGAGTGTATTAAATACTCATGAGCTCATCATCTAGGATCAACAATTAGCAATTTATAGTCGATTTTGTTTCATCTGTGCTTCTACCCATTCTTACCTCTCTCTCCCACTGGATTATTTGAAATAATCCTAGATGTAATATTTTGTCCATAAATATTTTACTGTCTTTTAAAGACTATTTTAAAAACAGAACTACAAGTGTGATGCCTAAAAATAAAAGATAATAATTCCTTAATGTAAAATATCCAGTCAAGGTTCAAATTTTTCTAATTTTTATATCTATATATATATTTTTAGTGTTTGTTTATTCAAATTAGAGCCATACAAATCTACATACTGTATTTAGTTGATGTGTATCTTAAGTCTTTGAATCTATGGGTTTCTCATTCTCTTAAATTTAAAACTTACATTTGCTGCTTTAATTCAGAATTATTTTTATTTTGCTAAACTTAATGAAAGCCCCAATTCTATAAATGTAAATATTATGATTTCAAATAAAAAATTAATAAGCTTAATCATGACCTTGGACAGGAATTCAGAAAAATTACTTTTTTGAGACACAGAGAAAGAATGATTAAAAGACATATGTTGTCTAAAGCTGAAAGGTTTTTCATGCTCTGAAAGTTTGACATTCTCCCTACTGAAAATGTTTTAAATGATCTCTTGCCTTGTCTGTCTTAGTTTCTTTCTTTGGTTCACTCTCTCTCTTTTTTTCCCACTTTTTCTTCTTTAATTAAACTCTCATGTTTGGGAGACTCTCAGAAGTTTTTTCTTTATAAGGGCAATGTTGGAAAAAAGGTGCATATTTAGAAATTTTAGGCCTTGGAGCAAACTTTTAATAAACAAGCTGCTTTTTACAAAATTCTGTGGCTCTCAAAAAAGAGCTAAGAAAGCTACCCCAAATTGCTGTTAACCATGTTTCAACCCTCATTAGAGCTGGATGGACCAAAATGTAAAACACTGGCTGGGCTGACACAAATCTCTAACAAGCCCCCATGCTCTTCCCTCCTCTACTACGTAAAATTAAGTATTCATGTATATGTGTGTGCATATGTATTTATTCACCTGCACATAGCAAAACCTGAAGCACTACTTTATCACTAAATGCTAGGGGAAGAAGAATGCTCATCTTACTTCTTTGTCTGTTATATACTTAAAAATGAATATCTGTGTTTATATTTCTGTATTTCTAATTTTTGTTTATATTGTCATAAGTGTTATTTAAAATACATAAAAATGTATTTATGACTCATTTAAAGATCAGCTGATGGAATTGTTGTGTGTATGTAAATTTGTAGAGAGTGAAGACCCTATCCAATTTGATTTGCAGAATGCCTAGCTGTTAAGTAGGAAGTGTTTGATAAAAAGTGTTAAGGGCAGTGAATTAAAAAAAAAAAAATCTGATCTCACTTGACACCTGACCTTGAAATTTTTGCCAGAATGTCCAGTGGAAAAAATCATTATTAGTGGAAATCATTCATTAAAGACAAAACTAGCTCATTATTTTCTCTATTATGAGGGACGGGTTTAGCAATGTTTGCAGTTATGTTTTATTTGGGGCGGTTGGTCATGGTGACCATTAGCTTTGATGTATTTTTTAAACTGCTTAAAATCCTTCTTTTTGCAGTTTGGGCATTAATGCCTTTGACCTGGAGGGGAGTGATCATCTTAGTTCTGCGTTTTGGCATTCATATAAAATGATCCAGGTTAAAGAGATCGACCCACAGTGATATACAACTTTTATTTAATAATTAAAGTATGTCCCATTAAAAATATATAGCTTTTGAGGAGTTATGAGTAGGAAACCTACCATCTAAAATTGGTGATACTCTGATACAATTTATATTGTGTTTAATTTTTTATTCTATTCCCTTCAAAAGTATAACTGTCATTTACTAACGTATAGATTTAAAATACAGGGTAGTCATTTGCTGAAGACCCACTCTTTTTGTGCTTTAAGAAGATGCAGTAGCAATTCTGTGAAAGGAACTCATTTGGTAAAAAGCACATTCATAAATGATACAATAGACAGTGCTGGTACCTTTTGTGTAGATCCTTTATATTTAATGCTTTTCATTGATAACAATTCTCAGTCTTGATGCTATACCAATCATATTTAATAAAGTCTATTTTGACATTCATGATAGTAAAAAATCCTTGGCCATAGACATTTTGTAATATTCAAATACTTTTTAAAAACTTTCTTTTTTCCCTTTTTAATCTGGATAAGAGCTCTGTCATCTAATTCTTATAATTTCAGTTAATTCTTCGTGTAATTGTGAAATTTCAGAACTGTAGTTCCTTTTTCTTCTAAAATTCGTATGCATTTTACATTTATACTTTGTCCAAATTTTCTCAGATACAATATAATTGTATTTAAAAATTTTTATGGGATATAAACTCTGCAACAAACTCTTCATTCATTGTGTAGTGTCAGTTGGTGGGAAGTTTATTTGTAATGTATGTAGGCATCTTGGCACGGAAAAGGAGCCCTGCGGTGTCAGGGACCTCTTCTGTCTGCTGTGTGACGGAGCTCAGCAGTGGTTGTGGGAGGCAGGCTTGCGGAACAAGCATGCAGTTGACCGTTTGGTCACTCATGAGCTCCTTGGTTTGGTTTTTGAGATGCCAGATAGATTTCACATGATTGTGATGAGCATTCAAAATTCAGTGCTTTGAAAAGCAGTGTTTTTGTTGTTGTTTTGGAGTTTTTTGATAGTAGCTTTGAGAGCTCTAAAGAGTCTTACATCAAGGTTCTACTTGCTCAAAAGCAGTAACTAGCAAGATTATTTGTTTGTCAGTGCGGGAAACAAAGGTTTTTCCCTGTCTGCCCCTGTTTGGTTTGAAGAAATGTCACCCAGGACAGAAGAGCAAATCTGCGCTACTGTTTTACAAGCTAGTTACTCAGGTTGGAAAAGATCGCTGCAGGCTATATGCAAATAGACAGTGCCCAAGGTTTCTCTCAGCTTCCAGCTCCAGCTAGTCAGAGAAATGCATCCAACATATTTTTTCTGTCAGTTTTGTAAATCAAAGAATGAAATGCTGGAATGCTCATAGCACAGTCAAACCTCTGTCCTCAATGATGTGGCTCTACAAGGCCTAATAATCTCCCAGGTGAAAATCTGGGCCCACCATCCTGGGAGCCAAGTTAAGAGGACAGTCTGTTCTTATCAAACACTTTGACCAGTTTTACCGACTTAAGGTGATGGTTCTTGAGAATATCTGCTCCAGAGCCAGAATAATAAATACAAAATTCAAGTGTCATGTTTTATTATTATGAATACAGTGCTTCCTTAAGGGAAGGGGGAAGTTTCTTTGAAAGGGGGTCTCCTTTAGATACTCTGCAAGGGAAAAGAGAGATTAGAATTATTTGGAAAGGAAGTACTTTATTAAGATCTTAAGTCTTTTAGAGCATGACTGGAAGAAGTGTAGCTGAGTTTTACTGCGCCCCTTTTATGGAGAGGAACACAATGCAGACATTTTTGTTTATTGTTGTTATTGTCATTTTTGTTATTTTGTTTATTTGCTCAGTCATGACCAACTCTTCTGTGACACCACGGACTGTAGTCCTGCCAGGCTTCTCTGTCCATGGGATTTCCCAGGCAAGAATACTGGAGTGCGTAGCCATTCCCTTCTTCAGAGACAATGCAGACACTTTTGAAGATTATACCTTAGTTTTGTGGCTCTCTCACAGACTGTATCATTCATTCACTTAACAAATATTTCTTGAGTGCCTATTATGTGCCAGGCATTGTTCTAGGTGTGGAGGGCACAGCAAAGAACCAAACATATAATGCCTCTGCTGTCAAGATACATTCCAGTAAGGGAGATAGAAAACTATAAATATATAAAAAAATGTTAAGTAGGACCTGGCAATAAATTAATGCGTATGTTGATCCTATTTTCCCCATCTTGTCTAGAAGGAAGTTTTGGCAAATTTAAACTTGTGGAAAGTAGCCATTTGGCCAGAACAGAATTGAAGCTTTTGAATGGGGTTTGAGGATTAAAAATAAAATGATGTAGGTGCCTAAAAGGGTAAGCCTCAGTTTTCTGAAAAATTCACCTATTTGGACTATTCATGTTTGGAATAGGACAAATGAATACATCAAAATTAGCTTAGATTAAGCCATAGTTTAGTTTTTGTGAGGGAAACTGAAACGTATGGAATAGACATGCTATGAATATATTAATAAAAATATTATTAACTAATTATTAACTAATATGAAGTACTGCTGCTGCTGCTAAGTCACTTCAGTCGTGTCCAACTCTGTGAGACCCCATAGACGGCAGCCCACCAGGCTCCTCCGTCCCTGGGATTCTCCAGGCAAGAACACTGGAGTGGGTTGCCATTTCCTTTTCCAATGCATGAAAGCGAAAAGTGAAAGTGAAGTCGCCCAGTCACGTCCAACTCTTCATGACCCCGTGGACTGCAGCCTACCAGGCTCCTCCGTCCATGGGATTTTCCAGGCAAGAGTACTGGAGTGGGGTGCCATTGCCTTCTCCGATATGAAGCACTAATATTTATTTAATGCTTCTTATACACCAGCTATAATTCTAGGTGCTTCACATGTAGTCTTTCATTCAGTCCTCATACTAACTCCTATGAAATACATGATATAATTGCCCACAATTTACCAATGAGGAAACTGACATTCAAAGAGGTAAGTAGCATGGCTGACGGCAAAAATTGGCTGCATAGAATGTGTACTTAACCAATTTCCCCCTCTGTGGCATTATATTTCTAGTCTGCCAATTTAGTTTATAATTCAAACTAATAGTAACTCTATTATACAGGCATAAACCAAAGATTGACATTTTGGAATTGGTAACTGAACATATACATGTTTAAATTGAGCAGGGAGCTTGTTATGAGTCTAAATAACAAAATTGAACTTGCTGTCTTGGGATGGCATTTTATGAGAACTTATTTGTGAGACTCCCATTTTTGTATATCTAAGCTCTTTACAAACTTATAAATTTAAAAAACAACTTTTTCTAATAACAAACCCAATAACAAACTAGTGCTTGTTAATTATAGAAAACTAAAAAAATACAGAAAAAGGAAAAAGACACCACCCACATGTCAGACCAGTGACCGAGAAATAAATGTAGGTAACATTTTAAGGCACTCTTCTTTAGTTATCTTTCTTTGGTCGCTAAGTCGTGTCTGACTCTCACAACCCCATGGACTGTAGCCTGCCAGTCTCCTCTGTCCATGGGATTGTCCAGGCAAGAATACTGGAGTGGGTTGCCATTTCCTTCTCCAGGGGATCTTTTGTTATAGTGCAGGGCATTTTTTAAAATAGTTGAGGTCACATATGCAATATTTTAATCTGTGGTTCATTTAATATTATAATATATAATTTGCATATTCTTTATTATTATTTCTAATATCATATAATAGTGAAGTTTTGGTTTTCAAAGTGAATATGAAAGATTTATTTTCTTTTTATGATCTGGAAGGATTTAGGAGTGGTCAGTGAATTAGGAGGTGTTAAGTACAGATACTGTGTCTAGGCCATGCTGGACCATCAGAGTGACCAGCTCTACTGTTCATGTGACAATGTAGATACCCTTTGAGAATGTTTTTTTCTAGGTTAGTTCATTGCAGTGACTTCCTTGGCAATCCAGTGGTTAAGGTTCCACCCTTTGAATTTAGGGAGTGAGGGTTTGATTCTGGTCTGGGAGCTAAGATCCTGCGTACTATGAGGCCAAAAAAAAAAAAAGTTTATTGTAGGTGTTTTGGCATTGACCTCCTTTCTTTCTTACCTCTGCCTTGTGGTAAAGAGTTAAGTTTTTTAATGTGGGAGAAAAGTTAAAAGACATTGTGTCATTCAGGAAACCTTAGTTAATTGATTGCATATTTTGTTTTTATAATAGTCTCGTTCTTGCCACATTTTGGTCTTTCTCCTCTTTAAAAAACACATACACAGCATTGTGTGGGTTAGTTACTGAGTGCTTACCAGTTTCACAATGACAATCCTGTGTTAACAATGTCCCTTGGCCCAGGCATTAATAACTGATGACAGTTTGTCTGATTTTTAGCCTCTGGTTTTTGCTCTGTGCAGTAGATGGAGATGTTCTGAAAGAGTCATTGGGGGAAACTCTTAGGGAAGGTTTTTCCTGTGTTTGAATTGACTGAGCATGGCTCACACTTGGAGGTAGGAATTTGTCAGACAAATCATGAAAGCTCCCAGGCTTGCAGGAGCAGTGGGTGGTAATCCCTTTTTGGTGGTTTGTTTCTAGAGGACCTCAGATCCTACTGGGCATGGGAACGAGATGAACCTCTCTGTCTCCTTTCTGTATTTTATAGTTCTAAAACTGACCTGGCTTATTTTCTTAGTGTTCTCTTAGCTTAGCAGGTGTCAGATGGTCCTAGTTAGAAGTCAGATGGCCTCCTACCCTGCATCCTTTCCTAGCAGTGTCATTGGTACCGTTCGCATCATCTCCCTTTTGTGTGCTTTTCTGGAATCATTCAGCTCACACTGAGGTCTGTCTGTCGGCATCACTCTGTTCCTATGTGATTATGTTGGTGGCCCTTGGATATAGAGAAGTATTTGCATGTGTGTGTGCTAAGTCACTTCAGTCTTGTCTGACTCTTTGTGACCCTATGGATTGTAACCCACCAGGCTTCTCTGTCCATGGGATTCTCCAGGCAAGAATACTGGAGTGGGTTGCCACCCCCTCCTCTAGGGCATCTTCTCAACCAAGGGATCAAATCTGCTTCTCTTACGTTTCTCTTCCACTTGTGCCACCTGGGAAGCTCAGAGAGAAGTATTTGCTTTCAACAAATATTTAGGTGGGTTTTCATAATGGGCATAGCAAAGATTGGTCAGGACTTATGTAACCCAGCTTATCTATAAAAATGTACTCATGTGACCAAAAATATCGATTCATATGAACAAAGAGTTTAGTTAAGAAACCAGTGTTTTCTTATATCTTACATAATACAATGTTATAATTTGCTGCTATTTTCCTTTTTTTACTTGTAACCCCTGGTGGATATTAAAACGTACCCATTTGCAGTTTAAACGAACAGAATTAAAATCAGTTATGTTTTTCTGTCTTAACTTATTAAAAGGAAGTTTCCTGTTGTGACTAATAAGATTATACATTTTGTCCAAGTCTCTCAGCAGAACTAATTCAGCCAGGTAAATGGAAAAAAAAAAAAAAGTTCAATTCTGTTGTAAGTTAGGGGGATTAAAATACTTGTGGGTGTGATGTGTTCTCCCAGGAGAATGAGGTGTCATTTAACATTTGATAAGGGATCTTGGCTGCATTGTCTTTAAGTTTACAAAAAATAACCAACTTATCATCCCCGAAAGATCACACCAATAGAATATTTTTCTCTTGTTTCTCATTGGTATACCTCAGTATTAGTAAGACATAATTTTGTTATGTTTTCATGTAGGTTTAGTCCTTAAAAAAAAAAATGGTGTGCATATTGTTGCTAATTATAATGCTAGGGAACATAGAGCTTACTGTGTGCCAGGCATGTGGTAATTCACTTAATGCTCACAAACCACGTGTGACATAAGTACAATTACCTATGTTTTACACCTAAATAAACTAAGCACAGAGAGGTTAAGGGAATTACCCCAGGACGTCCAGAAAGAAAGTGATGGAGCCAGGATTCAGACGTTGCAACCCAGGCATGTGCTTCTTGAGACAGGGACTTAGTCACTATACTCTGCCTCTCTATGGCATGACCAGACATTGTTGTGATTGTTTATATAAATAAGAGGCTCTGCAAGGCCTAATATAACTAGACTAACTCATTAAAAGGCTACTTATTTCCCCCCTCTTTTCCCTTTATTTATCTTTTCTTCTTGTAGTAGATTGGGAGACAAAAACTTCAAAGACATTATGAGTGTGTTCTACTTAATCTGAAATATTTTGATGCTTCTGGAAAAGTGAGATGATTTAATTTTATATATAATTGCATGAGGAAATATAAATTATGTTTTTTAAAATACCTATGACACTAAACCACAAAATGAACAGATAAAACTGATTTGTTCTCTGACAAATCAAGATATATGGCAGTGTTTTCATTACAAGTGCCGTTCGAGGGGATGGAGCAGCTGAGTGTGCTACAATATGACACAACTCTTCCCAGGCAGCACTGCTTTCACAGGGCCTTCCTGAGGTAATTTACAACCCATACTAAAAATTTTCTTAAACCAGCGTGAGGCAGAGCCCAGGTTGAACTTCTCAAGTCATGGAATGCAGATATATCTTCCTAACTGACCTTCTTGAGCATTAACTTACTCTTCAGAAATAAGTCATTTTATCCTATACAGAGAATGGGCCATTTTCAGGGCATGGGGTGGGGAGTGGCATTTAGAAAATTCTCTGTCTTAAGTGCATTTAATAGTTTCCTGGAAGGTATGTGTTGACTTCTTCTGGAGGGTAATTTATTCATAGTAAGACTGAGTAATAATTCTTTTTTCTTCCCACTGGACTAAAAACAGAGTGTGTTGTAGGTCTCTGTGTGGTGAAAGGCTAAAAACTAAAAAATGTGGATGTTGTGCGTTCAAGCACTTCTCAAAGGACCTGTGTCCCCAAGCTGCCACAGTCATTTGTTTGTCCTGAATTTTAAAAAGGTTTTGAAATGTGTGGGACCAAAATAGTTCTGTTTGTAGTACTGGGGAATCTGGGAAAATAAAAGTGTTGTCTTCTGTGTGGGAGAGATTGATACGGCTTGATTGCTGGTGGCCGTGGTGGTTTCATCACTAAGTCATGTCCGATTCTTGTGATCCCATGGACTGTAGCCCGCCAGGCTCCTCTGTCCATGGGATTCTCAAGGCAAGAATACTGGAGTGGGTTGGCATTTCCTTCCCCAGCAGATCTTCCTGCTCCAGGAATCAAACCCAGGTCTCCTGCATTGCAGGCAGATTCTTTACCATCTGAGCCACCAGGGAAGCCCTATTAAATAAAATGATCCTGCTGCAGCTGCGAAGTTACTTCAGTCGTGTCCGACTCTGTGTGACCCCATAGACAGCAGCCCACCAGGCTCCCCTGTCCCTGGGATTCTCCAGGCAAGAACACTGGAGTGGGTTGCCATTTCCTTCTCCAATGCATGAAGTGAAAAGTGAAAGTGAAGTCGTTCAGTCGTGTCCAACCCTCAGCGACCCCATGGATTGCAGCCTACCATGCTCCTCCATCCATGGGATTTTCCAGGCAGGAGTACTGGAGTGGGGTGACATTGCCTTCTCCCATCCTTCTGCAGGTAGCACCTAATCATTGCCTTGATTTTTTTGGGCAATGATTGACTTTTCATTGAGTCTGCCAAAATCACTCACCTGGTCCCTTTTGTGATCCATGACAGCTGATTTGTGATGGGTGGGCAGGAATCGGGGGCAGAGATTAAATGTTCGGGTCAAAGACAAAAACAGAACTCCATAAAGCAGATCTTGGTTTATTTTGTATTAGATTCCAGAGCAATGGGTAAATTCAGACATGCAGGAGATGTTATTCTGTATCACTGGGTCTTGTATTAGACGCTTTACTTAATTTTTTTTAACGGTTTATTTTCTATTATATGTAAAAAAATGTTGGTTGAAAATGGCTATCTGATATAAATGTTGCGTGTGTGTGTGTTAGTCATGTCTGACTTTTTGCGACCTCATAGACTGTAGCCCGCCAGGCTCCTCTGTCCATGAGATTCTCCAGGCAAGAGTAGATTGCCATTCTCGTTTCCAGGAGATCTTCCTGAGCCAGAAATCAAACTCAGGTCTCCTGCATTGCAGGTAGATACATTTACTGTCTGAGCCACCAGGGAAGCTAGAGTTTATTAAACAAACCAAATCAAACAAGAGATAGTATTATACAACATTGTGACAGTGTAGAGGGAAACCAGGCGAAGTTTTGAAAGTAGAAGTTCTCAGTTGTCCATTAGTTGTTTTTTTAAAGTTTAATTTCCAGATTAATGAATATAAATGGTTAGAAGCTTATGGATTTCCCAGTTTCTTTTCTTTAAGGCTTTGTTAGGAATTGCTCACGGTGAACAGTTGATGTAACATAGTGAGACAGGACCTTGGGTCTCCAGGCCTGTGTTTTCTACACTCCTGTTCTTGTTGAGGACAGGATAGTAGAGTGTGTTAGGTGCTGTGAACTCAAGAGGGTGACTGCTGGGCTTTTAGTCTTGTTGTTACCACTTTCCAGCTCTGTGACTCTGCCCCTCGTCCTCATCTATAATGTAGGGGTAAAAGGGAATTTCCTGATAGTCTAGTGGTTCACATTCGGTCCTTCCACTGCAGGGGTGCAGGATATAAGATTCCACATACTGCTGCTGCTGCAAAAAAAATAGCGGTAGAAGTAATTGCTTTCCCTTCATCACCTCCTTCCTAGGATTGTTAGGAAAATTAAATGAAACAGTCCAGATAAGCTGCTTTACACAGGGTAAGGGCTGGGTACATGTTAGTTGCTAGTATAGTTACTATTAATACTTTACAAAGCAGAAGCTAGATACAGTATGTTAATTTCTTTGGTTTTCTGTAGTCTCCGTTCATATATCCCCTCCTTCTGTGATATTGGATGTAAATTACTAATATTATTTTCTTAATCATTTTGATTTTCTTGCTGGATAGGAAGCATAGATCCTATGATATTCATTGTGTTTTGATCAGCGAAATCCTATTCTATGGCTCTACATCAACTTGGAAAAAAATTGATTTCTTTTTCTGTAGACAAAGTATTCTGTTCTATATTGACTCTACTTTTAAAGTAGAATTTAATCTATATTTTATATATGCTGATAGTATAATAAAATTTCTCCCAAGTCATCTGGTTGAAATTGCATATTTTAAAAAATGAAATAGTCTTTATTAATAACAAATTTTAAAAGCCTTATATTTCACTAATGGTTTTGTAATAAAATGCATTTTTAGTCAGGTGACACACACTTTGTATCTATTCAATCTCCTCCTTCCATAGCGTTTTAAATATCCAGGTGCTGTGCCATGCTCAGTGGCTCTGCCATGTCCATGTCCGACTCTTTGCAACCCTGTGGGCTGTAGCCTACCAGGCTCCTTTGTCCGTGGGATTTTCCAGGCAAGAATACTGGAGTGGGTTGCCATTTCTTACTCCAGGGGATCTTCCCGACCCACGGATCAAACTGGCATCTCCTGCATTGGCAGGCAAATTCTTTACCACTGTGTCACCTGGGAAGCTCCCCAAATATCCAGTTATCTAAGTACAAATGTAGCTTGACTACAGTGAACCATCACTTAACACAGCATTCTCACCGTTGGATTGAAAACCAGGCTATTTCCCATCTCATTCCTCTTCCAAAATAGTTGTTCATATCTTTTCTTCTTATGTTCCACTTATGGAACTGCCTCAAAGCAAATCTGGGGCTGTGTGGAGCAGAAGGAATGTAAATGTTTTTTCCCTGGGGACACATTGTCAATAGGTATTTGTGACCTGGAAAATTTGAATGTTATTTACCTTAATCACAGCTCCTCCTTCTTTTCATTCTCCTTCCTGGAGCATCTCACAGGGCATAGCTTAACTTTGGTACGTCTTACCTGGACTAAATGATCACATCTTGAAAAAAAAAAAAAAGTAGACAATGGTATTTGTGTGACTAGAGAGCCCAACTAAATAGAGATATTAGGTCATGTTACGCTGCATTCAGTTCCGTTGCTGCATAATGCTGTTAACTTGTAAATAGGGCAATAAGAAATGAACGGACAGTGAATCCCAAAGTAGCAGTTTTATTCTAATTTTTTAACTTCTTTCCCCTTACTCCTGTAGTCTTCTTCCATTCTCACTATTTCTCTCCCTTTTCTCAGTATTTAAAATACTCCTGTCTCCCCCCTGCCCTTTTTTGAGCAATGTTCTATTATTAAAAAAAAAAAAAAATTAAGCATGAATTACCTGTGGGGAAGCATAGCATTTGGAGACTTTTTTCCTGCCAGCTAGTAGATGTGTGGTCCCACTGTGTTTTGGTGTGTGTTTATTTTAATATTAGAATTCCCAGCTAAAAGCTAATAATACTCTAAGAAAAGTATAATTATGAAGGTAAATCTGTATCAAAAATTGCATGGTGTACCTCAAAGTCAAATATAATTATTAGGGGATAGCCTCCTATTTGATAATTATCCATTCATAGATTTATACATAAAGTAGTGTTTTTCAAAATGTGTATTTTTAAAATTCATTGAATTTCCCACAAAGTATAATCCACTAGATTTTAGGCAAAATAACCCACTTTGGTATAATAGAACCACACCTATATCAAAATAACTAAAACACACTAAAATAGAAAATAATGTTCCTTCTGCCAAATATTATGACGTGACTCCTGCCAAGCCCTGATGCCCACTCCCTTCTGAATCCAGTCATTCTATTTTTAACTTTCCCAAGCATTCACCCCTGCCAAGGCCTGCGCATGTGACAGCATCCCCTTTACCCTGTGGCTGTGGGCAGTGGCAGTGGGAGCAACGGTGATGCTAAAGGTTGGCGGACAGGCTTGGTGGGGCTGGGAGCAGTCTTGCAGAGAAGGATAGCTCACAGGGAGTGATGCTGGGCCCAGAGGCTGCCTGCAGAGCCTGTGGAGAGTAGGATGGAGCCTCACGTCCTGAAGGAGACAGGCTAGACCAGGAGGGACACAGTGCAGGTGCCATGGGACTAGCTCCTAATTGTAAAGGTTTACGGGGCCATCGCAGACCTATGGGGGAGGCACTGGCAAGCACAGTCTCATTTGGGGCGTGAGGGATGAATTTGTTTAATCAAATTTCTCACGAACGAAGGGATCCTCTTCCCATCAAATCAAACAACTTATTTACAGATTTTAACACAATTTGGATACTGATGCATGTTATTGGTGTTCATTCAGTTATTTATTTTTTTAACCAGCGTGCATCATTAGTATTAAATGCTTGTTAAAGCAATATCATTTTTAATTGTAATGTACGTCATTCTACATACCACCATTAGTGATTCATATGGCTCAAGATTAGCAACTTTTCTTAGAGATTTACAGTAATATTGATGACTTAGTCTCTATCCCAGTTAATAGTGTCTGAAACAGTTACTTTGATTTAGCTTAATTCGAACAGTTATTTGAGACCTCGGTCTTTGGGCAGATGACAAACTTAACTAGTCTGTTCCTGAAGATAACATTTTCTTTTGAGACTTGCAGTCATGGAGCTAGTACTGAGTTAAAATAATCCTGTACTATGAAGAAGGACGGCGTGTTTCTCACTTCAGGCCCCATATTTTAATATGTAAATTTTATGGCTCTCATTCTTATTTGAGTTATTTTGTTTTTTAGATTGTATTCAAATTGCACAGCCTCTCATCCTGTAGATTTTTCCTCCTTTTATGATTCCCAGCTTTTCGCTTCCTCTGTATTGCCGTGGTTGCAGCCTTTCCTTAATCAGAACATGCTGCTCTTCTGCCCTTGGCTGTGGCGTCCTACTCTTTACCCCTGTCTTGCTGCCAGAGATCATTTCTGGGGGGACAGGTGTGTGCTGACGGATCCCATTGAGACCCTGCTCTTGCTGGAATCATTCTGTTTTTTTTTTTTTTTTGTGATCCACGGGGAAAGGAGTGACCAGCTAGACACATTTCTCAAGCAGAAGCCACATGGTGTTTCGAATGGAAGGCTTTTGCAGACTGGGGTTTGTGACAAGCAGGAGAGGCTGGCGCAGGAGTCTTGAGTGAGCGCTTTGACACACCGAGTAACAGCCCATTATCACTTGCGCTGGTGTCAAAACAATACCGCAGTTTGAACTGCAGCTCAGCGTACTCCTGCTGTCACACAAGCTCCCTCCTAAGTCATTAGAGTGTTGGCGTGGACTCTTTCCACGAGCAGTTAGAGATGCATTAGGAGAGGGGGAAGTGTTTATTAATTCAATTGAAGAAGTGCTATTAATCATCTGCTCTGTGTCAGGCGCTGTGCTGGGCTTGGGGGTGGGGCTCCCATGCCAGAATGACAAGGTTCTGCCCTCAAGGTGCCTCTTGCCTAGCAGACCCTGAGAATGCAGTGGCTGTCATATGAAGTAACCTTGGAGGGGGCAAACAAAATTACTTTGAGAGTTTAAAAGAGGGTAAGATCCCTCTTACCAGGTTGGAGGGATCCATATAGACTGTTGAGGGAAGTGATGTGTGAGAGGGGCCTTGACAAGACTGTAGGATTTTGATGGGCAGAGATGAGGTGAGAGAGACAGTTGGCAGGGAATTCTGTTTAGCTGGTAGGCAGGATGTGTTTAGGGCAGATACGAGGACTTAGGAACCTACTGTAAAGAGCTGCAAATGCCAGGTTAGAGTTAATGTTGACTTAATGGACTCCTGCTTGAGCCTTCCACTGAAAGGTTTTTGAGCAGGGCAGTGATATGTTAGGAATATGTCAGTGCATAGTAAGATATTAGTTTAGGTATTAATCAGTTAAGTTTGCAAGTGACTACATGTAGCAGAAACTCTGCAGAGGTAGTTAACCAAATAGGGGCTTTATTTGTCTTATGTAGTGACCATTCCAGGATAATACAGTATTTCCCAATGCTGCCACAGACATAGGCTCTGGGTCTCTTCCTGGCTTCTCTTCTTATGGTTGCAAAATGGCTGCTGTACCTCCAGACATCCAGTGCAGATTCCATGCAGGAAGAGGGTGGGGAAAGCAGGAAAAAAGGCCAAATGCCTCTCCTCATGAAGCTTTATATTATTCTGGAAGAGATTTCATCCCCTAGGACTTTGTCATTTATCTCAGTTTCAGGTCTAGAGAGCCTGGGAAATCAATTTTTTTATTTGACACAATGCCTCTCAGAAAAAAATTGGGATTCTTTTGGCAGAAAGAAAGGGAGAGTGGTTATTGGGTAGATAGTAGCAGTGTTGGCCACAACTCATTTGTGAATCTATCATGGGAAATCAGGAAAGACAGAGAGCAGAGGGGCAGAAAGCTAATCATGCCAGCAAAGATTTCTGATTAGATTCAGAGAGAATAACTTCAGAGTTTGGTTTCAATTTTAGATTTGCTTAATGAAAGATGATGGGACAATCAGTTAGGAAAACTAGGCTTTAAATCTAACACTATTATTAAAAATTCATATTTTTTTTTACGAAGTCACTTCTCTGAACCTCAGTTTTCTTATCTATAAAGTTGAGGACTTCAAAACCTGTGAGCCAAAATCTGTGATGCTAAGAAATGATTGCATATGTGCTCTTGAATACTATTTTCAGATTAAACACTGAGTAAGTTATAAAAATAAACATACGGATTATGAGAAGATATAAATTTATTTAGAAATGTTTTCTGCTAATTTGAGGAACCCAAGAGCTAGCAAAAGTATTTCATGTATTAATTTTAAATAGATTTTTAAAAACAACACTGTAATATTCCTTGGCACTGGTGTTTTCTGTTATCAACTATACTTGCATTTCGTTACTGTAAGGGAAGTAGGAGATAACAGATTCACTCCCGAGCCCCTGCTCTAACAGGATTATTTATAATGTGACAATTTATTACACGGTCTTTTCCTGATAAATAGCTCAATTACATTCTCCATGTATTTTACAGTTCCATCTGGGGCAGCTTGTACCATACAAAGCAAAGATGCACAGTTCTATTTTTCATCTGTGACTTGTTCCCGTTAGGAGAGGTGTTGTCTCTTTGCTCCATCCCTGATTTCTTCCCCGACCCACCATGACAAGGCACATATGCCTAGCTCAGATATGTCTACATTGTTTTAAGTAGGGAGGGAGATAAAAAGAAATAGAAAACTTGGCCCCTATCCTTGAGGGATTTATTATTTAGTTGGGAAGAGAAGACAGAGACACATAGAACAAATGGAGAGTAGCACATAAGACGAGCTAATGAAGTGCTGGAGCAGGTGCTGCTATCTCTGTGCTGGGGTGGGGTGTGGTCCTCTCTTGGCTCACTCACTTGCTGACTCTCTCACCTTTTTTGGGACATTTCTTCATTATTTATCCTCAGAATTCTTGTAGCTTCGATTTCTCCCTTGCTATAAGCCCTTTCTGCTTGGTCTACAGAAATGTTCAATCAAGACTGTTCCAGGGATGTCCCTGGTGATCCAGTGATTTAAGAATCTGCACTTCTCTGCAAGGGGCACGGGTTCAATCCCTGGTTAGGGAACAAAATTCTGGATGCCTTGCACAACATGACCAAAAATAAAAATTAATAAAATAAACTAAAATGGAGAAGCAGCATCAAAAAAACAAACTAAAACAACAAAAAAACTGCCCCAAATTGAAACAGGTTCTCCATATTAATTCCATGATTCAGGCAACCACCATATTCTTGTTAATTGTATTCAAAGTTTGCATCACTTCATTCTTACAATCTAGCTCTCATCAGTCTCAAATTGCTTTTACATAGTGTTTTTCTAGTCACCGAATTTAGGAGCCCCACAATCTGGCTTGTCTTCCTTTTTGTTCGCTTCCAATCATGGAACTGCTTGCATTTTCTGCCCTGTTCTGTTCAGAATTGCATTTCTTATTGTTCCTCAGATGTACCATTTTCTTTCAGGAATCTTTGTCTTTATGCATTTTCTGAAATGCTTGCCTTCTCTCCAGGTTACCCGGAACACTTTAAGACCCATTTACTGTTGTGGTTATCATACTAGAAGGATTATCCATGGTCCATCCACCAAATAGCATTAATTAGTTGCTTTCTTCTCTATGCTCTTATAGCACTTATCTTTGTAACAGCAGTTAACACAATGGATTATAGTTTATCTGCTTACCTATCTTTTCTCCCCTGGTCTGTGAGTTTTTTTAGTCTAGAGACCATGTACTATCCATACTCACTGCTTGCCATATAGTGGGTTATATGGCATAGTGCATTATAATCACTCTCGTTGCTGAAATACTGACTTTGGAGTCACACTACCGGAGTTTGTGTATTGACTACCACTTGCTTGCTTTGTGACTTGGAGCAAATGTGTAAAACTCCATGAACCTCAGTTTATTTATCTGAGGTACTAAATAAAAATAGTACCTACCCTTATAATGTTATGTGGATAAGATGACATCCAAGTAAGGTTCTTAGCCTAGTGCCTAGAACATGGTAGGTATTCATGTTAAAAGAATATTTGTTAAAAGATATATTAATAAATAGAACAATATTTGGTGGTAATACTATCTGTTTCCTCTTTCACTTTTTGTTTTAGGTGACTATAAGCAAGGAAAATTAAAGGGGGTTGTCATGCATAAATATGACAACTTGGTGAGCTTCTGGATGACAAACTCTACTCAATAAGGATGAGACCTTTATCATAAGAAGAACCAAACTATACAAGATCAGTAAATGCCATTTATTAGCAATTACCATTTGGGCTTCTTATTTAGAAAAAAGCCTCCAGACATCTAAGATCACTACTAAAGCTTTAAAAGTAAGAGGCACAAAGAACTTTTATGACTTTTTGAAAAGCTTTTTATTTTTGTATTTGCAAAGGTGAATGTAAATGTTTTACCAGGCCCTAAGTGTATGTTTTGATCTACTTTTACACTTATTAACTGCTTCGTTATAGTAGGAAAATCCATCATAGGTTTTAACACTTGCTTTTATGATAGCCTTATGATGTCATTCTTGTGTAGTACATTGCATTAAAACATAAAGTGACCACCCTGAGCAGTTGGCTAAAATAATGCAGCATTCATTCTTCTTGAACTGCAGCCTAAAATATTCCATAGTTAAAGTTATAGCAACATATGCTGGGAGGTCAGTTTTTCAGAGTTGTAATCTCACTTCAAGGTTGGAGATTGGTAAAGATGACAATCCCCAGCATTCTTTGTCCAGTTCTTTGGGAAGATGATACTGGAAAATACCGAGTTCTGATAAATGAGGCATTAATGGGTCCTATTCTGAATGTCAGGTTATTTGTGTTGAGGAACGGGTGGGTGATCAGTAATAGCAGTTTAACTCAGATACCAACTGAGATGAGAGTGTTCCGCCCAAGGAACAATGGCTCGTTTTACAATGTGGCCACAAAATTCAGCGTGGTTGATCCTAGCTGCCTCAAATATCATCAAACTAATCTCAGAGCCTGGGATTAGGTTTGGCTGACCAAGTGTCCTTTCAGGTCAGAGTTCAAGGAGTCATGGTTAAGTTTCAGAGAGAAGGGAAGACAACATGCTCTTGATGTGTTTGCAGCACAGATTTTCTTCTATGGTACTTTTCAAATCCGTCAAATACCCTTAACTGCTAAACTAACACAGAAAAAGGCAGCTCACAGTCTCTAAAATAGTCTGTTTACACAGGTTATTAATGACTCTGGCCTATAGAGTGTGTACAAACCAAAAAGAAAAGTCGGTGAAGGGGGTTGGCAGCGATGAGAGAGGGAGCTGTGCTGACAGACTTCCTCTCTTTCTCATTCTTTGCACTCCCGTGATTAAATCCAGACTGAGCAGGGGCATCATTACATTGGGAAGATGAGCTGGAGACTCTTTTGAAGTTGAATTTCTTAATATTACCCTCCCCCTGCAGTAGAAAGTGTATTCACACTGTGACCCATCTTTAAAAACAAACCCATGCTAAACAGCAGGCATATTCTAAGCAAAGATTCCTCCTTTATAAAAACTTGACATTTGTTGCAGGTGGTGTTATGACACCATGGTATAGAAAAATCTAGTCTTGATTTTTTAAGTAAGGTATTGAAAATATAAAGTAGGCAGCATTGTAGGGCACAGATTAATTTAACCACGATAAATATGTTAGTTCACCATCTTGTCCATGGAAAAGGCTATTCCTCAGGGAAATGGTATTAACTATGCAGTATCTTATAGCTGAATAGTGCTCTATAAAATGTTGGAGGTTTATACCTGACCTGAATTCAGCTTTCTACCTATTATTTTATTTAGTGCCATTTGTACATCAGTAAATTTACTGTAAATTCCCTCCTCCTCCAATTTCTGTGTAGACCACTGTGAAAATAACGCAACTGAGCAAGGTATAGGGCTGGCTGTGAAAAGAGAAAAACTGGAATGGACTATTAGGGTTGTGAAAAAAGTGAAAGTGTTAATCACTCAGTGTGGGTGGGTGTGCTCAGTCACTTCAGGTGTGTCCGGCTCTTTGTGACCCAATGGACTATAGCCCGCCAGGCTCCTCTGTCCATAGAATTCTCCAGGCAAGAATACTGGAGTAGGTTGCCATTCCTTTCTCCAGGGGATCTTCCGGAACCATGGCTAGAACCCAGGTCTCCTACGTTGCAAGTGGATTGTTTACTGTCTGAGCCACCAGGGAAGTAGTTGAGTCCAAAACATAGTTAGAGATCATCTCTTCCCACTCCTCCAGTACTTTTCTGGTTGAGTGTTACTAGCCTGTGCTTCTAGGGGTGGGGGACTCACTTCTTTTTGGGGTTATCTGTGTTTGTCATATTGCTCTAGTTTTATAATTTCCTGAGAATTGTAAAAGAAAAAAGGGAATAGTCTTCAGATGGTGTGTACCAGTACTACTTCCTTTGTGTATAGGACAGTTCAGATATTTGGAAAGTACCGATTGTGCCCTAAGACTTCTTTTCTGTAGGCTAAACAACCACAGATGTCTACGTGAATGTTTGGTCTCTTTTCTTATCCTCTCATGCTCGGTATCACTCTTGTCTTTGGTTGCCCTCTAGTTGTCCATAGCCCTTTGAAACCACTCATCTCATTTCCTCACATGTTATCTTGACTTTCTAGAAATGCATTAGTTATTTTTGGCAGATGTTTACAGTGGTGGCTCATGTTAAATCACCTTAATGTAATCAAGGTTTTTATTCTTTTTTTTTTTTCCACAAGAATTTATTATTATTTAGTTGCTAAGTGATATCCAACTCTTTTGTGACACCATGGATGGAGAGAGGAGCCTGCCAGGCTCCTCTGTCCATGGGGATTTTCCAGGCAAGAATACTGGAGTGGGTTGCCATTCCCTTCTTCAGGAGATTTTCCTGACCCAGGGATCAACCCCATGTCTCTTGCATCTCCTGCATTGGCAAGTGGATTCTTTACCACTGAGTCACAAGAATTTAGGGAAGGTCAAAATTTAGACACTAATGTATTAATTCTTGATAGATTTCATTTTGCTTTATCTATTCATGTGTTAGTGGCCCATTGAGATAATTTTTAATCTAAATTATGTTATCAATTATATTGGCTTTGTGGGCTTTACACATTTTACAAGCATGTTCATCTAAATCATTAGCAAAATGTTGAATGGACTGGGCTGAACACAGAGTGCTGGGTCATAACCCCAAAGACCACCTTGGAGGCTGACTGTTTACTTGGGTGCTCAGTCACTCAGTCGTGTCTGACGCTTTGTGACCCGATGGACTCTAGCCCGCCAAGCTCCTCTGTCCATGGGATTTCTAGGCAAGAATACTGGAGTGGGTTGCCATTTCTTACTCCAGGGGATTTTCTCTAGGTCTCTTGTGTCTCTGCATTGGCAGGTGGATTCTTTACGGCTGCACCTCCTGGGAAGCATGGCCATTTAGTTTGGGACTAATTATTACTGAACAAGACACAAACTGCCTAACTGTACTGTCTGTCTGGTTCACTATGGTATAACGAAAGTTTTTCTCAGGTATTTCTGCCATTCTTATAACCATGGTCAAAGGACATTATTTTAATTTGGTTATCCTTTTCTGTGAACTGAACTTTTTTTTACTTCTTAGATTTTGAACTTGGGCATAACAATTTGACTTGTTCTGGAATTCTGTTTCTTCATGATTTCATGTATATATGTATGAATAACATTTTTAAATTTTTACTCTCGGATAACACATCTACAAATTCCTCCAATATACTAGGATGTGAGTTCTCTGGGCTAGAAGACTTATCCTCATTTATAGAAGCTTGATGTTCTTTTATGGCTTTATTTCCTGTATTAGCTTTCAGGGCCTTCTGAGCCATTGTTCTAGCGTTTCCAGTTTGAAGCTTCTTTTGCTTTAGCAGATAAAATGGGGATAGATGGATAATTGGGTAGTTTTGCTTCCAGTGTTCTCATCTTTTTACATGATATCATTTCCCTTAAACAGCTGTCGTATCTTTCCCTAGATCATCATGTGGTCCCTGATTTTATGTAACACCTTTGTGAATGTTAGCAGGTTTCACTTGGTTCAGGTCTTTCTTGGCGGTGACCTCTTCATTAAGATTCTTTCAGAGATTCCTGCTTATATCTCCACTCTACTTCCCACGCTTTTTATGTAGTCTTCAAATTTTAAGTTCATAGGAGAACTTTTTAAGTGGCCACACAAAGGGCTATTTAGTGTAGGGTCCTGATCCTGACCTCATTTCTTAGTAGGGGAGCTGACCTTGGGAGAGCTCCTAAAATTCTCTACACATCATCTGTAAAATGGACTCAGAGCCCTCCTTACGCTGCTGCTGCTGCTAAGTTGCGTCAGTCATGTCTGACTCTGTGCGACCTCATAGACGGCAGCCCACCAGGCTCCCCTTCCCTGGGATTCTCCAGGCAAGAACACTGGAGTGGGTTGCCATTTCCTTCTCCGATGCAGGAAAGTGAAAAGTGAAAGTGAAGTCTCTCAGTCGTGTCCGACTCTTAACAACCCCATGGACTGCAGCCTACCAGGCTCCCCCGTCCATGGGATTTTCCAGGCAAGAGTACTGGAGTGGGGTGCCATTGCCTTCTCTGCTCCTTATGCTAGACCAGTTTTAAAGATTAAGTGGGATTATTTTAATGACCAATGAGTGGCATCATATTCAATGAATGCTTTTCTTATTACTGTTATTGTTCATGATGATGCCCGCTCATATTTTTTCCCCATTTTTGTGACCATACAGGCATTTTTTGTAGTTTGGCATCTCTTTTAAACCATCTCCCTTACAGCAGTGCTATCCATGGAATCACACCCATATTTTCTTTCAGCTTTTTGATGTCTGTTTTTCTAAACTATAGAATACATACCTCTTCTAAGAATGTCATTGCTTAACTATTGTTGAAGCAGACTTTTGTACTTCTAAAACTCCCATGGTTCCATATCTCTCAAGTTAATCCATTTGATTTAAGCCCAGTGTAGTTCAGCTTCATAAAGGTGTTCCCATATGCTTTCCATGGCAAATACCATAAGCAGGATGACTTATGGGGGCAGCCTACGGCTCTCCAGATACTAAGCTCTCAGAAGGCTTTGTGGATACTTCTGTTCTTCGAGGGGTTAGATTGTCAGCTGAAGATGTTGGAATTTCCCTGGGTTTTCTCACAAAGGACTGCACATGGTGAAAACTAACATGTTATTAGAATGTTGGACTGGGAATTTAATGGGCTTAGGGAAAATAAGTAAGAATTGTGGAAACATAATTATGAAAATATAGGGTTTCACTGTGTTTACATTTTAACATCCTACCTTGTTAGGTGTGTTAATTGTAAAGACTGCCTGCTTTTTATCTGTAGTATGCAGAGAGTAGATAATAGTACCATGGACCATGCGATATTCATATAATTAAGCATTCCTAAATTTTTGGAATTCCTAAGTAAGAATGAATTTGAGAGTGTTTGGCCCTGAGATCTTTCTTCTTCTCCTTCTTTTTTTTTTTTTTTTTCCTTTTTAAGAATATATATTTATATATAGAAATAAGCATGTGGAGTTTGATATCTTTACCATGAATAATTGTACTAAAATATTTCTAGAATATGTTCTAAGTTTGCAGTTATATGTGCAAAGGTTCAGAGAATACTTTTGAGGAAACTCCTTTCATTTTCCCTGAAAAAATGATAGTGGTGGAGTACTTAAAAAAAATGTGGCTCCCCTCTCCTGCCTGTCACTTGCATTTTCCCTCTGACCTTCTCACACTTCCCTGGGGAGAGGCAATCTATTCTAGCATCTCCCTGACAGGCCTGATTGGTAGGGAGGTACTTCTATAAGAGCAGATTCCCGGAGCCCGTCCCAGCCTATCACATCCAGTCCCATGCTGGCAGACCCCAGAATCTTCCTTTTCATAAAAAATTTTTTTTGGGGGATCTCACATCCCCAAGTTTTGAGAACCATTTCTCTAGTTCAATTGTCGTTGGCTTCTATTATGTCAGATAAAACCAACATTATGCAGTGTTCCTTCCGAAGTGCTTTGTTGTTGAAGAACAGGCTGCTAGTGGGCCAGAACAGATTGTCACCATGTAAATGGGGTGTCAAGGGACATAATTTTATGGGCTCACACCTATCTCTCAGCCAAAGACATTTCAGGTTAGTCGTGTGCCTGCACTGGTAAAGGAATAGAGTCTCATTTGAACTGGGACAACCCTAGTTCTGGGTACATTCTGTGGTATTATATTTGCCAACTCATATTCAGCCCATGCATTTATAATTACTCAACTGTTTCCATGCATTGAGTCACTGCAGAAAAGCCGCTTCTTTGTAGAACCTCATTAAGATTTCAGCTGCTAACAGATTTTATTTTACAGTTCCAGCTTTTATGATATTAAGATATGGAGATTTAGGCTTCTGGGAGGGGTTATTTACAAGTTTAAAGCTCTTAGCTATGGGAGCATCAGTTATTTTAAGGGCATAACCAAAATGGGAAAAAAAAATGGGTTGTCCGGTATTCTAATTGACGTAATATAATACTTTGAAGGCAAAAATTAAGAATGCCAAATTACTTTTTTTAAAGAATTTGCTTGTTTGGGATTTGCATGATTTTATTTAAAATGTCTTTTAATTTAAAGCAGTGGTTTTATAAATGTGGTTTAAAATTTGGGGGGTGGAGGTTAAAAAGACTCACATAGCATTAAAGCACTATTTACAGTGTTTGTATTTTTAAAAATGAGTATACTTTCTTTATGCTAGCCAGGACTTCCCTGGTGGCTCAGATGGTAAAGAGTCTGCTTGCAGTGTGGGAGACTCGGGTTTAATCCCTAGGTTAGGAAGTTCCCCTGGAGAAGGAAATGGCGTTCTTGCCTAGAAAATCCCATGGACAGAGGAACCTGGTAGGCTACAGCCTACAGCTACAGACATGACTGAGCGACTTCACTTTTCTTTATGCTAAGTATACGTGGTAAATGAATACTCTCTGGCTTAAATAACATATTTTTCTTTTGTGGTTTCACCCAAAATTGTACTGAGCCATTTTATATCCTATATTGCTCTTTACCATGGTATTTTAAAACTTTCTTCTAAATAATGTACACTATTTTAATTAAGGTAAGTAACCATTAACTGAGAGTTATTGGTTATGTCAATTAGAGCTGCCACTTATATTTTGTCTTCTATCTGGTAACATAATAATCATTCTTCAGGCAGCACACAGAGGAAGTGAGCTCAATCAGAGCAAGCAGGTCCCGATCAGGAGTCAGGAGAGTGCTAGCCATTGGGATGGTTGTTTTTGTGTGAAAGTTCTTATCTCCCTCCTTATCATGGTGTTACCATCACTTTCACTGACTAGGCATTGGCTGCTTGTCCTGTTTGGCAATCCTCTTTAATATTTCCAAAGGGGAAGTCTTACTCATCCAGCACTCAGGGGCATCTGCTCAGGGATCCTTTACTTGCTGTATTGTCCCTGGTGTCACTGCCTTACCTGCTCTTTCTCCAGCCAGGTGATAAGAAGTCCCTTGTTGACAAAGATTGTTTTCTGACTTCTCTGACCCCCTGAAGGCACTGTGTAGCTGTTGCCTGAATAGATGATGAAGTCTAGGAGAGGAGTTAATTTCTGCTAACTGACCAGATTGATTTAATCTGTCAGTGTTCCTATCCAGCCACTTTGAATATCAAGGCTTTCTTGCTTAATATCCTTTTAGGCAACATTGGAACGTTCATATTTCTATCTAAAGGTTTCTAAATTGGAGGATTTCTCATCTGAAAATAGTCAAGAATTCATAAAAGAACAGAGATTCTGAATGCAAATAGCTTCCTTTCGTGTGTAGGTTGTTTTGCTTAATAATTTTCAAGGAAAGCATTGCATTTTAACAGCAATAAATCCATCCCTTTTAGGAAGTTTGAAAAATACAAAACAATGTGAAGGATGAAGTAAAATTCCCTTTTGATATCACCTGTGGTCCAAGATATATTTTATCTTAAAAGTTTTGCTGATAAAGACTTTTCTATACCCCTCTTAGTTTCTTTTGCCTTCCCTCCTCATAGGCACAGGACTATATCTATATAGCATGTTTTTTCTACTTAATGTAACACACATATTCCATGGCATTAATTTTTAATGATTTCCTAATGGTTGATGGTATGAGTTATACCATAATTTACTTAATCATCCCATGTCTTTTAGGTATTTAGGTTGTTTAGAATGTTTTATTTTTACAGATTACTCTTTAATAAATATCTTTGTATTTGATGTCCTTTTATGTTTATGACTTATTGGGGTAGTGGACAATGCTTTTTAAAATTCTCAACTATATTCATGATTAATTTTCACTGATACTTAAGATGTTAAGTTGTCAAACTTCAGACTTTAAACTCAAAGCTTAATGAGTTTTCTTGTTATTATAGTTAACCTGGAGTTAGAAAATACTCATAAGAAGAATTTGGGCTGGTGAAGGGCTTTATTGTACTGATTTAAGGGTCAAACTGAAGAATTTATAAAGCATGTCTGAAATTATAAGACAGCTATATTTGAGTATTCTGAGATATAGCAGTCATTTAAAATACATAACATTCATAATCTTTAAATGTTTTATTATGAAATATATCACACTTACACAAGAATACAAGTCATGTATATGCTTACCACTAAAGAGTAAATAAGACAACCACACTGCTTAGGAAAGAGAATATTCTCAGCACCTTTGAAACGTCTTCATGTTCTTAATATAATTGATATTTGTGTGTATGTGTGTGTGTTTCAGTGCCAAGAAGCTCAGTTGTATTGGTTTGAGAAGATTTGTAAATATTTAATTTTTTCCATTTCCACTGCTTTCACCTGGTCCAGTCTACCATCCCTTTTCACCTAACGTGTTGCAACAGCCTCCAAACTGGCTTCTTTGCCTTTCCCTTCTGATCCATTTCAGCTCAAGATCCCACACTTCCCCTGCCCCCAGTCCTCCACCCCCGCTCCCAGCCCAAGTGACAGCTTAAAAACAAAAACTGAATAATGCTATTCATCTGCCTAAAACTGTTCTCTGTTTTTTTTTTGTTGTTGTTGTTTAATTTAGAGTAAAATTCAAATACTCACTGTGACCTGCAAAACTCTGTCTAATCTGTCCTGGCCTCCATCCTTTACCACTTATTCTTCCCATTTCTGCTCCCAGCCACATGGGCCTTCTTTAAGTAAGCCTAAGCCATATCTTTCCTGCTTCATCACCATATACATTCTTTCCCTCACTTTTGCTCAGTACCCTATTTTTCATCACACCTTGATGAAAACTTGCCTTTTATTTCTTGAGCCATTTTCCCTATCTGATTATTATTTCTTATACCATCCTGTTACTTTGTGCTTCCGTTCAGTTCAGTTCAGTCGCTCAGTCGTGTCTGACTGTTTGCGACCCCATGAATCTCAGCCCACCAGGCCTCCCTGTCCATCACCATCTCCTGGAGTTCACTCAAACTCACGTCCATCGAGTCAGTGATGCCATCCAGCCATCTCATCCTCTGTTGTCCCCTTTTCCTCCTGCCCCCAATCCCTCAGAGCAGCAGAGTCTTTTCCAATGAGTCAACTCTTCGCATGAGGTGGCCAAAGTACTGGAGTTTCAGCCTTAGCATCATTCCTTCCAAAGAAATCCCAGGGCTGATCTCCTTCAGAATGGACTGGTTGGATCTCCTTGCAGTCCAAGGGACTCTCAAGAGTCTTCTCATACACCACAGTTCATAGGCATCAATTCTTCGGCTCTCAGCCTTCTTCACATTCCAACTCTCGCATCCATACATGACCACTGGAAAAACCATAGCCTTGACTAGACGGACCTTTGTTGGCAAAGTAATGTCTCTGCTTTTCAATATGCTATCTAAGTTGGTCATAACTTTCCCTTCAAGGACTAAGCGTCTTTTAATTTCATGGCTGCAGTCACCATCTTCAGTGATTTTTGGAGCCCCCCAAAATAAAGTCTGACACTGTTTCCACTGTTTCCCCATCTATTTGCCATGAAGTGATGGGACAAGATGCCACGATCTTCGTTTTCTGAATGTTGAGCTTTAAGCCAACTTTTTCACTCTCCTCTTTCACTTTCATCAAGAGGCTTTTTAGTTCCTCTTCACTTTCTGCCATAAGGGTGGTGTCATCTGCATATCTGAGGTTATTGATATTTCTTCTGGCAATCTTGATTCCAGCTTGTGCTTCTTCCAGCCCAGAATTTCTCATGATGTACTCTGCATAGAAGTTAAATAAGCAAGGTGACAATATACAACCTTGATGTACTCCTTTTCCTATTTGGAACCAGTCTGTTGTTCTATGTCCAGTTCTAACTGTTGCTTCCTGACCTGCATATAGGTTTCTCAAGAGTCAGGTCAGGTGGTCTGGTATTCCTATCTCTTTCAGAATTTTCCACAGTTTATTGTGATCCACACAGTCAAAGGCTTTGGCATAGTCAATAAAGCAGAAATAGATGTTTTTCTGGAACTCTCTTGCTTTTTCGATGATCCAGCAGATGCTGGCAATTTGATCTCTGGTTCCTCTGCCTTTTCTAAAACCAGCTTGAACATCTGGAAGTTCATGGTTCACATATTGCTGAAGCCTGGTTCACATATTGCTGCTGCTGCTAAGTCGCGTCAGTCGTGTCCGACTCTCTGTGACCCCACCCCGTAGACGGCAGCCCACCAGGCTCCCCCGTCCCTGGGATTCTCCAGGCAAGAACACCGGAGTGGGTTGCCATTTCTTTCTCCAATGCATGAAAGTGAAAAGTGAAACCGAAGTCACTCATTTGTGCCCAACTCCTAGCGACCCCATGGACTGCAGCCTACCAGGCTCCTCCATCCATGGGATTTTCCAGGCAAGAGTACTGGAGTGGGGTGCCAAGCCTTAACAGTTGTTAAATATTTAATACTGTCTTTGCTTATTGGTTAGACCTAATAGATTTAAATTTCATGACTGTAGGCACCATGCCTCGGAGAAGGCAATGGTACCCCACTCCAGTACTCTTGCCTGAAAAATCCCATGGACAGAGGAGCCTGGTAGGCTGCCATCCGTGGGGTCACGAAGAGTCGGACATAACTGAGCGACTTCACTTTCACTTTTCACTTTCATGCATTGGAGAAGGAAATGGCAACACACTCCAGTGTTCTTGCCTGGAGAATCCCAGGGACAGGGGAGCCTGGTGGGCTGCCATCTATGGGGTCACACAGAGTTGGACACGATTGAAGTGAGTTAGCAGCAGCAGCAGTAGCAGGCACTATGCCTATCTTGGTGACTGCTTTGTGCTTCTGTTCTAGTACTTTGGTAAACACTCCATAAATGTTTAAACACATAAGTGAAAAAATTTAATGCTGCATTGGAAGAGAATATTAACTTTTTAATGTTCACCAGTGATATATGTTTTTTTGGGTCTAATGAAATACAACTGATTCAGTTCATTGAATCAGTCCTATATCCCTCTACCTCTTTTTGTTTGCATACGTATATTATTTTTAATTCTAACTGACTGGTTTATTAAATGTGACCAATTTAAGTTTAAATACTCTATTAGAGATTTATTTTCTCTCAAGTGCTTATCATGGGTACATAAAATAGAAAGATTTAGGCAACATAATATTGTGGAAGGGATCTTGATATAATGGAAAGAATGTGGGCTTTGGAGTCATAAAAACTTGACTTTAAGTAGTATTTATGGTGTTTGTTAGTAATCATGGGAAACTACTTAACTTTTTTGTCCCCTGGTGTTCTCATCTGCAAAATGTGATGATAAGTGAATATGAAAGTGTTAATCACTTGAGTTGTATGCAACTTGTGACCCCATAGGCTGTAGCCTGCCAGGTTCCTCTGTCCATGGAATTCTCCAGGTAAGAATACTGGACTGGGTTCTCCAAGGGATCATCCTGACCCAGGGACTAAACCCACATCTCTTGCATTGCAGGCAGATTCTTTACCCTCTGAGCCACCAGGGAATCCTATGTGATGATAACATATACTTTATTGATTCGTTGAGAAGACTGAAGGAAGTAATATATGTTAAACCTTAGCCCTGTGCTTTCTACAAAATAAACACTTAATTCATTATATTATTATTATATCATTATTATTAGGAGCTATGTGCCTTTAAATGGCTTAATCTTTTCCTGCTGCTGCTGCTAAGTCACTTCAGTCGTGTCCGACTCTGTGTGACCCCATAGATGGCAGCCCACCAGGCTCCCCTGTCCCTGGGATTCTCCAGGCAAGAACAATGGAGTGGGCTGCCATTTCGTTCTCCAGTGCATGAAAGTGAAAAGTGAAAGTGAAGTCACTCAGTCGTGTCTGACTCTTAGCGACCCCATGGACTGCAGCCCACCAGGCTCCTCTGTCCATGGGATTTTCCAGGCAAGAGTACTGGAGTGGGGTGCCATTGCCTTCTCCGCTTTTCCTGCTACTATTTCTTAATCTGTAAAATGAGGATGTGTGCATGCTAAGTCACTTCAGTCATGTCTGAGTCTTTGGGACCCCATGGACTGTAGCCCACCAGGCTCCTCTTTCATGGGATTCTCCAGGCAAGAATAGTGGAGTGGGTTGCCATGCCCTCCTCCAGGGCATCTTCCTGACCCCAGGATCAGACCCACATCTCTTATGTCTCCTGCATTGGCAGGTGAGTTCTTTACCACTGGCACCATCTGGGAATCCCAAAATGGGGATAATTCTTCTTACTTTATGGAAATAACTTGAGGATTAAATAATATAATGTACGAATGTATTGATGTAAGGCATCTAGAGCATTTCTACTTGACTCATAATTGACCCTCAATCAACGAATAAAGGTGGTTGATAAAAAAAGACTTGGGATTAAGTTACTTGGTGGGGATTGAGAGTCTTTAAATTTCATTGATTCATTTAGCACGTATTTATTGGATGTCTGTTTTGTGCAAGGTACTTAGCTCAATGCTAAGCTACAAGGATGACTAAGATGAAGCTCCATGGAGTAGGCTACAGTTTAGTGGGGAAAGAGAATATTACATGAATTATTTAATAATTTACCTCATAAATAAATACCAGCATAGTGAGATTCATTATCTTGAGGGTAATAGGAAAAGTGCTATTCTATCTTGAGATATTGTTGAAGTTGGATTTTAAAGGCTAAAGAGGAGTCCTCCAAAAGGGCAAGAGGTGCCATGATATGGGGGGCTTCCCAGGTGGCTCAGTGGTAAAGAATCCACCTGCCATTGCATGAGACACAGATTCTATCCCTGAGTTGGGAAGATCCCCTGAAGGAGAAAATGGTAACCCACTCCAGTATTCTTGCCTGGGAAAGCTCATGGACAGAGGATCCTGGTAGGGTATAGTCCATGGGGTTGCAAGGAGTCATACATGACTTAGTGACTAAAGCATGCAGGTGCACCATGATATAGGGAAAAAATATCAACTATGGAGTCAGGCAAACATGGCTTCCAGTCTCTGCCATTTAACATCTTTATGATGTTAGGCAAGTTATTTGAAAGTGAAAATGAAAGTTGCCTAGTCGTGTGCAACTGTTTGTGACCCCCATGGACTATACAGTCCATGAAATTCTCCAGGCCAGAATACTGGAGTGGATAGCCTTTCCCTTCTCCAGGGGATCTTCCCAACCCTGGGATCGAACCCAGGTCTCCTGCATTGCAGGTGGATTCTTAACCAGCTGAGCCACAAGGGAAGCCTAAGAATACTGGAGTGGGTAGCCTATCCTTTCTCCAGTGGATCTTCCTGATCCAGGAATTGAACCGGGGTCTCCTGCATTGCAGGTGGATTCTTTACCAACTGAGCTATGAGGGAAGTCTTATATTAAGCAAGTTGTTTAGCTTATTATAAATTGGAGCCTCTCATGTCTATGTCATAGGATTTTTGTGAAAATTAATACAGAGAGAAAGTGTTCAGCTCATAGTAAGTACTTATATATGTGGGTTTTTGCAATCACCTGGAATTTTGTCCTCCAGATACAGGAAATGGCAAGATGACCTCCACTCCCATGAGTCCATAGTTGGATGTCTTTACCTGGTCAAATATGATTTTTTTTCACTTGGTTAAACCTTTTTTTTTTTTTTTTTAAATATTTTTGTTTTTAAAAGTTCAAAGACTGGCTATTCATCACCACTTCAAACTCAGTTTGTTAGAACACTTGGCTCTTTAGGAGTTTCACTCTCACTCGCTATTCAAGAAAATGTTGTCTTCCTTCTTCCAGATTTCTAAATAAGAAATCAATCATTTAAAGCTCTTTGTCACCTACTTACTCTTTGTAACTTCAGTAACAATTGGCAGCTTGTATGTGGTTAGCAGTTTAGAATTTACAGAGAACCTGAACTCATGTTACTTCATTTAATGCTCTCAACCTTTGATGAAGGCCATTGTGGTCTTATTTACAGAGAGGCACAGAGAGGCACAGAGAGATAAGTGACTTGGTCTTCTGATTCTAATCCAGTACTTCTAACTTGATACCACACCTGTCTTTCTGTAGTTTGCCTGTCTTCAGAGCTTGTCATTTCTTCCAAGGTTGCTAGCATTCATTCTCTTTTTCCCTTTAGGCTGCAGCAGTCTTGTTTAGTTCTGTATGACCCTGGATTATGCAGCATCCTCTTCTGACCTAGATTTTGGAGCCCTAGGGAAGCTTGTGTCTGCTTTTTGTTGATATTGATAGATTGGTATTTCTCTATCATTTCTTGATGTTGTCCAGTGGCTTCTTATTGCCCTGTGAAGCAACTTCAGGACCCTCTTATCTTCTCCCTCAAAACTACCAGTCCTTCTTTACTTCTTGACCATCCTTCCACCATCTTGTTGAGATATGGAATATACTTAAGTTGTAAATTCTTTGTGGTGGAGCTACTTTTCTTGTAACATCCTTGGGCTCCTCAGTACACTGCTAAGCAACTTTCTCCATGTTTTTTTAAAACAGAAACCGAATTTTTCCATGATGGCTTTCTCTTGGGACTCCCATGTCTACATGAACTCCATTAAAAAATTATCTCATACACTTACCTTTATGAGTTTCTTCTTTTCTAGATTTTGTGTGGCTTACGTTACCATTCATTATTGCTGAGTTATTTTTCAGAGTCACTCAGTCTTGAACTGAATGACTTAGATTATAAATTCTTAGCATATAAAGAGCGCTGTTACTTTAAATTATTCTATGAGCAGCAGAAGCTAGTGTTGAGATGATAATGGTGATACTTACTAAAATGTTTTTCTCTGTTAGATCATAGGTTTACAAATAATTATTAGACTTGGAATCTCTGCTAGCTGCAGCTTGTTTGCCACATTCAGGGTATATTTCAACTTAGCACATCTTTACTAAATATAAAAACACTAAGTTCAGATTCAAACTGATTTAAAATTATACTGTAAGATGTGAAGATCTATTACAAGATATGACATATTTTTTTAAGCATTTGTGATCCCTGCCCACTCCTTTTCCTAGCACCTTTTATTTTGTTATCTTTGCTTTAGTAAATAGTCATTCAGGAAGATGGTTTGTACAAAAAGAATGAAAATAAAGGCATGAAGGAAAATGTATGCACTACCATTTCCTTGTCTCTCCCTCTGAGATTTTATGTATGCTCAGCTTCAAAAACCAGTTTAAAAATAAAAAAGATGAGGGCGGTTGCAATCTGCTCCATTTTATGCAGATTAGGTATGGCCCTCAGGCACCTGCCAAATTGTTAATATGGCCTTCTAGTTGGGTCTGATTAGTGTGAACCCAGATCTTTTTCTCCATTGAAATAGAAATGAATTTGCTGGGAATAAGCTAGCAGCAGAGTTGATGTTGTCACTCATAACCATGGTCAGGTTATACTTGGCCAGTTTCTCGGTGTAGATGAAGCAGACTGGCCTGGGCGTTTATGGTTTCCTTCACTTCCACTGGGTTTCTACTCCCTGGGAACTTTGTTTCTTTTGTGCTGTCATGACTTTGAAAAGTCATTTTCCTCTGCATTCCAAATGTGAAATATTATAGTCTTTTTAAAAATTATTATTTGGTAAAACACATCTGTAGCCCTTATATTTGCAAAAGCAAATGCCTTAGATTGTCTAGAATGGATGTTTGTTTAAGGATACTCACTCTGGGCAATTGAGTTTTGGGATTATTGCAACAGTTATTTTCAGTGCCTCAGGGTAAAAGATTAATTATCTTCCCAAAAGATAATAGAGACAGCAAATATGGAAATATCACACATCTCTCATGACTCTATTAGAGTAGATTTTAAGAAAATATTTTGATACTGATGATTGCATTTTTGTGGGAAAAGAATAAAAGGTTTGCAAGACCAAATAGGGGCTGGAAGTTCAGGAAGAAAAAAACTGGAGTCCTATCTCCAGATTTGGGTGCATGACGAGTTTTAAAAAATAGTCAACTTTGTCAGTTGTCTAAACCAAGCCCATATTGAAAATTGCTGGATATTTAATGTGAGCAATATTTCCTTTGAAGTTATTTTATAACAAATTATTTTTTGCCAGTGGAGGAGCAAGAAACATACTAAATGGTTGACATAGTCTACATTGTCATGAATAGACCAGAGAGATAAATGGCTGTGTTCCAAATACCGCAATAAGTTCTTCACATGGGTTTGCTTCACATGGGATGGTTTATGGATGAATAAGGGCTTTCCCAGGGGCTCAAAGGTAAAGAATCCACCTGCAATGCGGGAGCCTTAGGAGTTGCAGGTTCAATCCCTGAGTCAGGAAGATCCCCTGAAGCAGGGCTTGGTGATCCACTCCAGTATTATTGCCTGGAGAAGCCCATGGACAGAGGAGCCTGGCAGGCTACAGTCCATAGAATCACAAAAAGTCAGACACAACTGAAGCAACTTAGCATGCACACATGCATGGATGAATAAAAATTTTGTTTTTAAGGTCTCATTCTGGTTTATTGTAAGCATCATTACGTGTACCACTGAACCCAGTATTTTGAGTAATTAAGTGATTACCGTCAAGTAATTTAGTGGCAGGAACAAGAATTACAAAGTTCTTATTTCTAATTTCTTTATTTTACATGGAATAATGAAAATTGAATGCTAAAATTAATAGTCACATAGATGTGATTGGGGAAGAAATTTGCAATCATTTTTGGAGTCATAGTTCTTAGATATAATGATATGTCAGTAATATAGTAATATTGTGTGAGCTTTTTTTTTTTTTTTTTTTTTTTGAGGCTGTAGTGAGTGCCAGTCATCAGGTGAGGCATTCAAATAAATGAGATATATAATCACTGATTGATTGCAGCTAGTTCTGAAATGTTTCCAAGTGTGTAAAAACCACAAATTGATAAATGTCCATGGGTATTTTAACTTAAGTAAATTTAATGAACTATGAATGATATAGATAAGTGTTTTATCAGAACATAAAGTTATTCTTGTTGCTGATGCAAATTAATTTTAATGTAATATTGGATAACTTGGTTAACTGCCTTCCTCCAGTATAGCAGCCTAGCAATATCATGATAAACATGAAATAAATGTCCAGTTTATTGGTGAATCATTATAAAGTGAATATGACAATACACTGTTTTTCCTTTTTTTGGGATGAGGGGAGCGGATCTTAGTTCCCTGACCAGGGATCAGATCCATGCCCCCTGCATTGGGAACAAAGAGTCTTAACCACTGGAGTGTCAGGGAAGACCTGATAATATACTGCTGATCAAGTTAAAATGAACATAAAATAAAAATCTGGGCCTATACATGCTGTTTATCAGTGTAAAAGATTCAGTTCAGTTCAGTTCAGTCGCTCAGTCATGTCCGACTTTTGCGACCCTGTCGACTGCAGTATGACAGGCCTCCCTGTCCATCACCAACTCCCTGGGTTCACCCAAACTCATGTTCCTTGAGTCAGTGATGCCATCCAACCGTCTCATCCTCTGTCGTCCCCTTCTCCTCCTGCCCTCAATCTTTCCCAGCATCAGGGTCTTTTCACATGAGTCAGCTTTTTGCATCAGGTGGCCGAAGTATTGGAGTTTCAGCTTTAACATCAGTCCTTCCAGTGAACACCCAGGACTGATATCCTTTAGGATGGACTGGTTGGATCTCCTTGCAGTCCAAGGGTCTCTCAAGAGTCTTCTCTAACACCACAATTCGAAAGCATCAATTCTTTGGCACTCAGCTTTCTTTACAGTCCAACTCTCACATCCATACATGACTACTGAAAAAACCATAGGCAAGATTAGACATGAGGAAAATCAGTCTTGTAGTGAATATTTTTTATGTTCCTCCCATATATTATAGAATATGCATGTTAAAACAACAAAATAAGATAGATAAAAACTGAAATACGGTGATCTTTTTTTTTTCACATTTGACTTAGTGACCCATGTTTTTAAGATTTGTGACTTTCCTTCCTTTTAGAGATGGGAAGTTGATGGCGACCTGATATTAGAATTAAAATGAAACACCACTCAAGTTGTTTTGAGAATGATTGAATTAAAAATCCACTTGATATCCTAGTCCCTTGTTTCTGAGGGAACACAACAGAAATTTACAGTACTAACTCTCATATAATCCTTGTCTTCTCCTTGTCTTCCTTACCAGCTTTTATTTTTTAATGCCCTGAATAAAAATAAAACTATTTACCTTTTGTGGGTCTTGTATATCAATGATTCCTAGGAAATATCATAGTATTTATAATTAGATAATTTAGAAACTTCAGCACCTTGCTCTTAATTTTCAGAATAATACTTCCTGAATTAGATTTATTTACTTAGGTGGTTTATTTACTTATGCTAGGGGCTTAGTTCATGTACAAAACCATCTTTAAGAAGAGGAAATCACTTATTTGTGGAGGCATATCAGCATTATATTTCTTCTGTTTGTCCTATGGAGATGCGAAATTGATCTGAGCATGTCTTTTCTAATAATTGTGTTATTGTCTTTAATTCACATAAAAGAATCCCTGGGGAAAGCCACTCTTAGCTAATAATTTTAATGTAAAGGAAATTATGAAAACAAGTATATTTATTCAGGTAGTAGTCCATTAGGAGTCTGTAGGCAGCAGCTTTTGTTATTTTAGTAAGAAGTGCAGTTGGCAGAATGATAATCAGTTAAAAAAATCCTGATTGAGCCATGTTCCCTTTTTTGGTTGATATGAAAGCCATTGTTTTGCTCACCAACTGGCAGACCTTCAATTATCCTGAATTTAGAAGTTGTTTACTATACTTTGAAAGTTTAAAAATGAGCCCTCCCTGAGAAACAAAAAGCTGGGTGCTTGCCATTTTTTTAAAAAGAAAAGTAGAATTTTAATGAAAGAAAAATCAATCCACCAATTCAATGTTGAGTTTATTTTCACAGTTTTGAAGGCTTGCTGTGTCTTAAAAATGACAGTAATCAAAGCCACCATTATTAGGCCTCCAAAGTATTTGGGCAGTATTTTGATTTAGGGTGTCAGAGCTGCAAGGGGGAGACCATCAGTAAGTCTCTGGGAGTGGATGGATTCCTTGAGAAGATTTGGTTTGAGGGTTTCAACCCCTCAGGCCTTTCTCTGTGGCTTCAGTAGCTGTCTAGAATATCTTGTCTTCCTGGCTGTCCAGGGTGCTAAGAGTACGGGGGCTCAATTCTCTATGTGTTGGGGGTTAACAGAGAGCCAAGGGATGGAGTCTGGGTAGAAAACATCAATTAAACCTAACAGGTGAGCTAGTTCTGCCCATGGCATGGCACAGTGGCAGGCCCCTTCCCTTTACCCTTTCCCTCCCTCCTTCCCCGCTCCCTCCTTCCAGTCCCCTCTCTCCTTTCATCTCCTTCCTCCCTTCCCCTCCTTCCCTTCTCCATTAGTTCATGTACAAATACATCTTTAAGGAGAGGAAATTACTTAATTCTCCTGTCTCCCCCTTTCCTTCCTTCCTTCCCTCTCCTTCCTTCTCCCTTTCCATCTTTTCTTCCTCCCTGCACCCTGTTCCATCTTCCCTTTCCCTACCCCATTTAGCTTTCTTCCTTTTTCCTCCCCTCCTTCCCCATCCATTGTCCTTCCTTCCCTCCTCCTGCCTCCCTCTTCCTTCTCACTTCCTTCTGTCCTTCCCTCTCATATCTTTGTGCCTCTACCATCTGCCAGGAGCTGTGCTATTGTGGAGCTTGCAGTCCAGTGAGGAATAGAGACGATAAGTATTTACAGGTCCAGAGGGCCTCTGGGATGCTTTGCAGCAGAGGGTGCACGTGAAATACAGTTCCTGATATCTCTCAGATTTCGGCCACAACAAAGATCGAGGATGCCGCATGCCACAGATAACGCTCTGAGCAGCCAAATGAATAAATAAGTAATCTTTTTTTTTTTTTTAAAGATGGTAAGATGGAGGCTCAAGGAAATTAAGTGACTTGCCTCAGTCACCGAGAGGACAGTTTCCAAGCCCAGGCGCTGTTGACTATATCAGGTGACTTGCCATATTGGCCGGTGACATTTTAGGAGATTCACGTTTTTACTTAAGTAAAAACATTCTAAAAAAATGTAATGCTTACCTCTTTTATGGTAACTCACAATTCATGAATGCCAGCATATGTTTATACAGCACTTTATAATTTTCAGTGCCATTTAGCTCATGTTATTATAATTACCATTTTGTGAGTCAGGCAAGGGATTTTTCATTGGTGGTGATTTTATTCTGGTTTTGCTTTTAAATCCCCATTTTATAGAAGAATAAAAGAGGTGTCCAGAGAGGTTAAGTGAGTTGTTCATAGATGCAGAGCTACAGCCAACAAATGGCAGCTCAGGACCAGACCTGGATATCCTGATTCCCAGTTTGCCCTCTCTCAGAAAAGTGTCTTTCTTGTTTGTCATGCACACCCTGTATTTTAGGCATCCTCGTGCTTACAGGGCTGTAGTTGGGGTTGTATGAAACAGTTAAACTGGCACTGCCCTTGCCTTCTGGCAGCACATAATCAAAGTAAAGTAAAAAGTTTTTGGAGTTTATGCCTATACAGGAAACTGTTTTCTTCTGTTAATATTACCTCTTCATCCCAGGGGTGGGGGAGCCTGGTGGGCTGCCGTCTATGGGGTCGCACAGAGTTGGACATGACTGAAGTGACTTAGCAGCAGCAGCCCATGCCAAATCCTGCAAACTTAAGGAGAACTGTAACTTCATTACAAATGTACTCCTAACCCTATTTTCCTTCTCACACTCCAGCACTTTCTCCTTTCTTTTTAACATTTGCTGAAGTGAAGTGAAGTCGTTCAGTCGTGTCTGACTCTTTGCAACCCCATGGACTGTAGCCTACCAGGCTCCTCCCTCCATGGGATACTCCAGGCAAGAGTACTGCTGCTGCTGCTGTTAAGTCGCTTCAGTCATGTCCGACTCTGTGCGATCCCATAGACGGCAGCCCACCAGGCTCCCCCGTCCCTGGGATTCTCCAGGCAAGAATACTGGAGTGGGTTGCCATTTCCTTCTCCAATGCATGAAAGTGAAAAGTGAAAGTGAAGTCGCTCAGTAGTGTCCGACTCTTCGCGACCCCATGGACTGCAGCCTACCAGGCTCCTCCGTCCATGGGATTTTCCAGGCAAGAGTACTGTAGTGGGGTGCCATTGCCTTCTCCAAGGCAAGAGTACTAGTGAGTTGGAAAAAAGGAATCTGTGAATCTCTTGGCCTCCTGCCCTTCTTTTGAGGAGGATCAGTAGCTTGATCTTTTCCATGCTCTAGCTTCTTATTTTTACCCGACACCTGGGCTGTGCTTCCCAAACATGGCTCATTCCCAGCGCTTACAAAGATCTACCCTGGAGCTTCTGTTCTGCAAGCCCGGGTAGGCTTGCTGCTACCACAGCTGCTCTCAGGATGACCTTGATCTTGAATGCTTTAGCTATTTGCTTAATATGACCACTCTCAATAGCACAATCTTTACTAAACTACAACTTTCTGGGAATGGGGAGGGAAAAAAAATCCATTTCTGGTCTTCCTCTACTCTTCAGATCATCTGTAACTGTTCAGCCCAGCTACCATGGGATAACCAGACTTCCTGTCAGGAGTAAATGCTAAATCTCTGCCATGGTTCAGTTGCCTGTTGATTCCTATGGCATTTTTCTGATGTGGTTGAATATTTAACGTGGCTCAAATAGAACATTTTCATGATTCATCAAGTATGTTGTGACTGTAGATCTACCTGCTATTCAATTCAAGAAACTGTTACCTACTGAGAGCACACCTCATACGTGCTAGGTCTTTGACTTCTTTGTTATAGCCATTAGAATGGTAGTGCCATATTTAAAAGTTCGGTGTGCCACTTTTATGTATGACATTTCCAAAAGATGGAAATCAAGGTACCGTCAGAACTTCTTTGAATATAAAATATCTGAAACCAGAAAGCCATGTACATTTTTAGATTTAACAGTAGAATATATGTGAAGATGTACTGAAAGTAAAAATTATTAAAATGTTCTTAAAGAACCCCCCAGGAATTTAAACCAAAGAAAAAACCTCCAAACTAGTTGCCATTTTGTAATCGTTAGAGCCATATTTGCTTCCATGTCTTGTAGTTTCTTAACAAATTACTGTGAAATCAGGTTAGTTGGAACATGAATAAATGTAGAACATAAATGAGTATACTTTTGCCTTCCTATTATGTGGCAACGTTTTCTTTGATAATCAATATGCCCTCATAATATTGCCCTTAAAATCAGATATTATGTAACTTTAAATTATAGGAAACAGAATATGCCTGAAGGACAATTCCGGAATATATAATTGGGAGCATACAGTCTATAGAATTTCCAAGGGTGTTGAGCTCAGTGACATGGTACCTGGAAAACTGGGTCCTCAGTAAAACTTGTTGCAACATTTGAGCTTCTATCAGAAAAGAATACATGTAATAAATTAAGATGGGGAGTATGTTCATAATGGTATTCTTAGATCTTCAGTGGATAGACTTCTTACCCCAGAGGATGCAGAAACACCAGCTAAACAAAATTTATGAATAGCATCTGCTAGAATATAGCCAAACATGTTTAAAAGAATATATACATTTTCCCCTGTGTCTTTGATTATTGAAGATACTTTAGGAGGACAAACACTAGGGAAAAATCTCTTTATGCAAATATATTTTTGAATAGAAAGGAGGAGAAGTTTGTTTGTGTTACCTGCCAAAATTAATCATTTGATTCTGAACTCTTTCAGATAATGATTAAACTGAGAACAATAATAAGAAAATATATACCAAATGAAATAATTGTATTCAGTGGCAGAAGCTCAGAACTGATCCCAAATAATTTCTCATAACGCTTTTCTTTCTCATTTGTCCTATTCCCCACGTAATAGTTTTAAATGGCATTCTTATGAAATAAATTACTAAACACCAACCATATTTTTTTCATATCCTGACCAATATTTTGGCTGTTTTTCAGAAGAATCGGAATTTTGAAAATTAAATAAAGGTTTCTAAAATACCAACTTCAGAAAGTTTTATTTAATTTGCGGAATAATTTTCTTCTCTCTGTTTTTTTTTTTTCATAGGGTCTTTATTAATTTAGTCTAGTTACTTAGTGCTTATATTAAATAATCTAATAAAAGTCAGGGTTATAGCATAACGTTTCCCAAATGTGAAGCAGCATCTATTACATGAGACAAAATCTTTATGCTGCAAAATGTAAAAACCATGTATAGAATTACAAGGCACGAAATGGTACTATATGTATTTTCTAAAGTAGAACATTTTTGTAATGTAAGGGGGTAGTCAGCTCAAGAAAAGATTGGCAGACAGCTCTGTATCACTGTTGTTTGTTCAGAAATATGAATTTGCTCTAAAAATTCATATTTCAGGTTTTCAATACTAATAATATTCCTGATCATTTCTCTTTATACAGATATGATTTAAGATTAAAGTGAATGTTCTAAAGAGTAAAAACCTACCTTGTTTGTTTTTGTCAATAATATTTGAATTGTTACAGGCAGAGCTTTCTCTGTGAGTATGTTTGTGTGTGTATGTATTTTTAGATGAACTCATTTAACCAGTGCAGCCTCAGTATTTATTCTCAATTGCCAAAATATTTATTTTTGTCCTATATTTTCTTTTGTATTGTTATAAATTCAGGATTAAGTGTATTGTAGGTTCCCAGACAAGTATGTTCTGAGATTTCATTAATTTGTGTAAGTTGTAATGGTACTTGAAAAATGTAAGAAATGCTGGAAGAATGCTATTTCATTTACCATTTACTTTTACCTCAATGCAAGACATCTGAAATATGGATAGTCTTTAAAATCAAAGCTGAAAGTGTAGGAGAGTTTCACTAAGTTTTACTGGGGTACTGCTAAGCTATGTATTCAAAAGGAAAATGTGTGCATTTCAAAAACCATTTTTGTTTTGCCTTTTTTTCTCCTTCCTCATTGAAAAGTCATTCTTACCACAGGTTTAACAATAATAACTACAATTTATGCCTTTATGCTGCTACAATTTGATGATATACCACAGTCAGGCCACAGGTTAGAAACACAGGCTGAGTTATTATATGCTGCTGGGTAGTGATTTCCTGTGAACTGATTTATGGATAAATAATTCTATGTTCTTATTATATAGGATAGACAGTTTTTAATTTCTTTAACAAAGCTTAGCTGAACAACAGAAAATTACATGCTATAGCACAGGGACACAACCACTCTGAGGAGGATAAACAGATGCAGTCAATGTCATGAGTTCTCCTATTTTTAAAAGGGGCTTCATCAGCATTTGGTGTATTGTGGAAAGAATACTGCCAACCAGAAGCCCCAGGGCTTAGTTACTCTGAGGCTGGGATTTTGTATTGATACTCTTTTGCTGAGATCTTTTCAAGGAGTTATGAAATATGTAAACCTTAGCCTTTAGATATTAAAGCTAATGTTTCATTTTTTTCCCAGGCTGAATTTTCATTTTGTTTGAAAATTAATGGTAAAATGTACCTGGAATAAAAGAAAATTATTCATCAAGCTGTTCTATAAGAATACAGCTGATATCTTGCTGGGTTTCTCTATCTGTCTCACCGATTGATTTGTAGGCTTTATTCTTCAATACACCAATATATATCTGTTTTATCAGCATCTATCTCTGTGCCACTGCAAACTGTGAGAATTATTCTCTTATACTTTATAGGCGATCTGCTGCAGGTGTTCATGAAATAAACATTTCTTATATTTGAGGTACAGGGGGTAAAACTGTCATTTTGGTTTATTTTAAGAATGGTTTCACTTAGGTATGTGTTTAGCAATAATAAGCTACTCTACTCAACTGTGAGCTCCATAATTACAGGGATAATGTGTATTGGGTTATGTTTTCATCTTAGTGACTTATGCTGGAGACACAAAAGAAAAATTTGTTAAATGAACGAATAACTAGTGCTTAACATAAACCCTTTTGATGTTTTATTGATTATATTGTATTATCCTCAGAAGTGATCAACTTTCTAAAAACTTGAGTCAAATATTGATTAACTCTAATGTGTATTATCTCCACGCTTGTTTTCACATAGTTAAATAATACTAGTGATATGAATTATGCATTTACTGAGAAGAGTATTTGGTGTCTTTAAGACAGGTTATAAACTGAGAAAAATAACAAATACAAATGAACACAAGCAAGTATTGATATTTCTTTTGTGATATATTCACTCTTTGGCAGAAACACTGCATTGAGAGAGTAAAAAACTGGTTTCCATGATTGCATGTTTTTAATTTTAGACAAAAATCGCTTCCATTCGCAACCTAATTTTATGTCACTAATGGGAAATTTACCTGCAATTGTATTTTGTTATTTGGTCTAAAGGCGTCATATGAAGAATGGATTGGTCCTTTGCATTTTAGTGAAAGATTTGTCTAGATATAAACAATTTTATTTATATTATGCTCAAGTCAATCATGTTAACATCTGTATGAATTTCAGCCCCCAAATAAAGGCCCATAATTTGCAACTCAAAGACCTTGAAACTGCATCTGTAATAGTCCTCAGCACCAGGCATTTTGTAAATGTGTGCAGATGATAAATTCTTTGGAAATAGGAAAGATGATGTGGGAAATAGTGGTTATGTCTGAAATGGCACTGTTGAGGGAGATGATTTTTTTTCTCAGAGAAGCTGGCTTTTTAGGCCCTGACACCTGTTTGCTTATTGGTCTCATGTGTTCCTTTTTTAACATTAAATGTCAAGACCTTGCCCCATGTGTAACTGTGTGATGGGGCACAGCATACACGGGCAGAGCTGAGTGGGAAGGGAATTCGTCCAGTAGGTAGAAAACTTGTCAGGTGAAGCCTGGAGCGTAGTCCTGGCCATCATCTACTGATGCCTTGAAAACTCACTCTTTTCTGTTCTTCACCTCATTTTCAGGTGTCACACTGACCCCGTGCTCTCCTCTGAGGATGAACTCTAATGGTTTGGGGGAAAAAAAACAAAACAAAACACTTTGTATACTGTAAAGTACTATAAAGGGATATTGTGATAAAATAAGCTCCTTCTGAGATACACAAACCAACCATGAGTATTTACTGTGCAGATACATAGAGAAAGGAGTTGCTTCAGGCTGGGTTGACCAGAGTTGGAATTATTCTTGGTACATAATTTGAAGAATGCATACAATTTCCAGAAGTGAAGGCATGGGATGAGTACTCCAGACAAAGTGAGAGTGTGATATATATTCAGAAAAGAATTGGGAATTGCCATTTATTGAGCATGTACTGTGTGCCTGGCTGGGTGTGTATGTCTGTCGTGGCTGTGTGTGTGTGTGTGTGTGTGTGCGTGCTCAGTCGCTCGGTTGTGTCCAGCTCTCTGTAGCCCCACGGACTGTAGCCTGCCAGGCTCCCCTGCCCATGGAATTTTCCAGGCAAGAATACTGGAATGGAGTGCTATTTCTTACCCCAGGGGATCTTCCCCACCCAGCGATCGAACTTGCATTGGCAGGCAGATTCTTTACCACTAGCGCCACCTGGATGTGTCTGCTGCTGCTACTGCTGCTAAGGCACTTCAGTAGTGTCCAACTCTGTGCGACCCCAGAGACGGCAGCCCACCAGGCTTCCCCGTCCCTGGGATTCGCCAGGCAAGAACACTGGAGTGGGTTGCCATTTCCTTCTCCAATGCATCAAAGGGAAAAGTGAAAGTGAAGTCACTCAGTCGTGTCCGACTCTAGCGACCCCATGGACTGCAGCCTGCCAGGCTCCGTCCATGGGATTTTCCAGGCGAAAGTATTGGAGTGGGGTGCCATTGGATGTGTCTAGTACTATCTAATCATCATGGCTGCTGCTGCTGCTGCTAAGTCACTTCAGTCGTGTCCGACTCTGTGCGACCCCATAGACGGCAGCCCCCCAGGCTCCCCCGTCCCTGGGATTCTCCAGGCAAGAACACTGGAGTGGGTTGCCATTTCCTTCTCCAGCGCATGAAAGGAAAAGTGAAAGTGAAGTCACTCAGTCATGTCTGACTCTTAGTGTAGTTTTTTGGTCTGGAGCTTTAAAACCTATTCATGGAGTATAAGCATTAGAAAGAATTTTGTATACTTACGCTGTTTATATTGAGATTTCTCCAACACTGTGAGTCAGATATCCCCTGTGGGTACATACCCTCTCTTCTTTCTTGGTCCTCCTTCACTGTACTGAAGCATTTCTTGGGGGTCTGTATCTCTCCTTAGAGGGAGTCAGGAAAAGGCTGTTATGATATAATTAGATTCACCTATCTGGATTATTTCAGCCCTTTTTTCCCCCCACAGAATACTTCCTTCTTTTAGTCCATCTGAATTCTAGTCTAGGTTTTTTTTTTTTTTTAAATTATTGGAGTATAGTTGATTTACACTGGGGTTAGTTTGAGGTGTACAGCAAAGCAAGTCAATTATACAAATCCCTCTACCCAGTATAGCTTCATTGTCCTGAAGTTTTGCTTTGATGGTGTTACATCTATACCCAAGAGCTTTCAAAGATCTACCTTATTCTCGTGTTTACTAGGCACTTACTCTGTGCCATCCGACGGCCACATTCTCATTCTCATTTTAAGCCTGGTGGCAACCCTAAAGAGCAGGCATTATTACTGTCCCCATCTTACAGACAGTGGAAACTGAGTCTTGAAGAGACTAACTGAACAACTTGCCCAAAGGCTCACAGCTGACAAGCAGAGGGGACTGGGCATGGACTCACCTCTGACCCCAGGCCTTGCTTATGACCTCTGACCCATACAGTGTGCTACTGAGTTGGGCATCCAGGCCTTCCAGAGTTGGAACCAAGCTCTTTCCAGTCTTCTCTTCTGATGTGCTTCACACTTGAACCTGTGTGGCTTGTAGGCTACTAAGATGAATTAGCACAGGGTATTTGAAGTGAATCTCTGATTTCCTAGTGAAGTTACTCAAGGTAACCCAGCCCTCATGAAAGGAGCTGAAAATAGATATCTGGGGTGAAGTTCTGATGGTGAAATTAAAGAGGTTCACTTTCAGTACATTTGATGGTACAAAAAAATGAGACACTGAGAGGTAAAGGGTTGTTGTACTGATTTTGTTAGTTTTAAAGTAGGAGAGATCTGAACCTACTTGTGGGTAAAAGGAAGGCGACACTGCAGAGCAAGGCTGTAAGAAATGAATAAACAGGGGGGAGGGGCAAGGGAACAGGGATAAAAAGAGGGACACAATTGATGCATGCTTTTCCTTTGTGATTTAAAATAATGAGGGCCTTTTGTAGGCACTTGACTGAATTAAAGATTAAATGATATTAAAGTCATCCTTGAGTAAATATTTTTGAAGTTAATTATATTTGCCTTTTAGGGAGCATTACATGCATGATAAGACACTTCAGTTTGTCTCTGACTCTGTGCGACCCTATGGACTGTAGCCTGCCAGACTCCTCTATCCATGGGATTCTTGTCCATGGCAAGAATACTGGAGTGGGTCGCCATTACCTCCTCCAGGGCATCTTTCCAACCCAGAGATTGAACCTGTGTCTCTTATATCTACTGCATTGCAGGCCAATTCTTTACCACTAGCTCTACCTGGGAAACCCTAGGAAGCATAAATGTGTCAAGATAATTACTGTAAATTGTTGGAATTAACGATATCCAGGCTCTGTACTGGCACTTCTCTGGTGGTTCAGATGGTAAAAAATCCACCTGCCAATGCAGGAGACATGGGTTTGATCTGTGGGTCAGGAAGATTCCCTGGAGAAGGGAATGGCAACCCACTCTAGTATTTGTGCCTGGAGAATTCCATGGACAGAGGAGCCTGGCAGGCTACAGCCCATGGGGTCATAATGAGTTTGACATAACTGAGCAACTAACACATACAACAAAGCTCTGTACTAAGGGCTCTATATTCAGTCTCACAATATTTATGTGAGGTCAGTATTTTTATTGTTGCATTTTACAGATGAGATGATTGAGGTACGGGGAAATGATGGAACTTGCTGTGGTTACATGGTTAGTAGGTAGAGGAGCCAGAATATGAGCAGCAGCCATTTGACTTGGAAGCTGGAGTTCTTTGTCATTATGGTGTCTGCTTCCCAATTTGATTTCCTCAGGCAAGGGGGGTGGGAGGCATGTTCAAGTGGGAGGGGACATGGGTAAACCTATGGCTGATTGATATTGATGTTTGGTAGAAACCAACACAGTACTATAAAGCAGTTATCCTTCAATTAAAAGTTAATTAAAGAAAAAGAAAACCAATTCAATTTTCTCAATTAACACTTGATACCAGCCCAAGTAATATTTCTATTTGTTTTATACCAAGGAAGGAGGACTGTATCTCAGGAAGGTATTTCCAAGAAGGTTAATACTTTAGACAAGACCTCGTTTGGAGGAAAGGCTTGTTAAGAAGAGTTGCTCCAAGTCCCTGCCAGGCTGGAAGAGAGCAGCTTCTGGACATGGCGGTCCTGGCACTTCTCGCACCTGCAAACTCTGGCAGGTAGTTAAGCAAAGAGCATGACTTCTAGGTGCAGGTTAGTCAATACGGTGTGAAAAAGAAAAAGCACACACCACTTCCCATTGCCTGAAAATAGCGTGTGTCAACAGCTCTCTTCCAAGATGTAGAAACCAACCTGTAGCAGCTGCTCTCTGTGCAGGCATTAAGTGGTGAAGACACCTGTATGGGTCTAATTCCAGCCCAAACAAGTCTCCTTCCGGCTCATCAAGGTAGGGAGAGAATTCATCTAAATGGAGATGAATAATTTCAATAGAGTGATTGTCTATCATTTCTGGTAGAGATTCCTCCCCCTCTACTTTTGTAAAAATTGAGGTATAATTAAACACAATAAAATACAGGCATATTAGGTGTTTGGTTACATGGATTTTAACAATTTTTATACCCATGCAACCACCAGCCGAAACTAGAAATCCCTTTTATGTCCCTTTCCAGTCATGACTCTGCTCTCTTGAGGTCAGCACATTCTGACCTCTCTTCTCATAGATGAGTCTTGCTTGTTCTTGTATTTTATATAAATGAGAGCATTAGGAGATATTCTGTTGTGTCTGGCTGCATTGTGGTATAAACTTGCAGCAGAACACTCCACAACAATAAAAAGAAATGAACAACAGCACACAATAGCATGCATGAATCACCTCTAGAGGTGTGTGTTAAAGTTTACAGAATTCGATGGCTTCATGTTACCTTTGTATTCTTAGTAACCAAATGACCCACACAGTTGTCTTCTACTTGTTTAGGAGTTGCTGGCTTTGTTTTTTCTCCCTCTAATCTCTTATAATAGAATACCACCTTTAGGAGATGGTCAGGTTATACTCAGGCTTCCCAGGTGGTGTTAGTGGTAAAGAACCCACCGGCCAGTGCGGGAAATACGCAAGAGAGTGGGTTCAATCCCTGGCTCAGGAAGATTCCCTGGAGGAGGGCTCAGCAACCACTTCAGTATTCTTGCCTGGAGAATCCCATGGACAGAGGAACCTGGCGGGCTCCAGTCCTTAGGGTTGCAAAGAGTCAGACACAACTGAAGCGACTTAGCATGCACACACAGGTTATACTCAACTTATGGGCTATCACGATAATGGATTTTTAAAGGGAATTTAAAACTGTGGAGTGGTTTTTTTTTTTTTTAAGGAAATATGTTAGACATGTCCCATTGTATCTTTTTAGTACTTTCAAAAGTCAGAAGCAGTAAAGGAAGCAAGGAAGCAGACCTGGCGTCTGTGGATGGCTGTCCAGTGGGTGCTGGATGTTCATTTCATGACTACTCCATGCTGTGTGCTGTGCACTTTTCATTGTCATGAGAGAGAATGTTAGGAAAACTATCCCCACAAGAAAACAGCTTTTCTTGGCAAGTGAAATATGACTTAAGGAGCCAGAACTGGAGACATACGGTACTATGAATGAGAGCTGTGTTACTTTATTGGATCTGAGTCCAGGCACTATTTATACTGCAGCATATTCAGCACCAGATTGTTAAATCTTAATACTGAAACAGTGCATCATTTTAATATTTTTGTTCTGTTTATTCCCTGTTTTCAAGCATTATGTCAAGCATTGCGCATTCATTGATTTCATCTTGGACAGGACGTGCCCTGACCAGAAAGTTCATTTCCTATGATTGGAATTTTGCCCCATAGCTATAAAGCAGCATCTTGTGAAGCTTTTAAAGGTTTAGTTGGGTATACAGGTGTTATCTCTCTTTGATGATAAAATATATTTTTTGAAAGAACAATGTAGCTGGAACTCACCTGTGTTGCCAATAATAAAAATAAAAATGCTGTTCCTCGTCTATCACTGAAGCATGGCTGTGTGGGATGTGTGGCAGTTTTTGACATCTAGGGGACCTTTGGATTTTTTTGTAGCATACAAATAAAATGTTTGTTCCTCTGTGTTGTTTGTGAAATGGGTTTCTCTTTATATTTTGTTATCAGTGTATGGGTGCCCTGTGCTCCAGATAAGGTCCATCTGGTGAATAGCCTAGCATTTTCATCATGCCTTGCTGAAGCTGTCCTGTGAATCTGTCCAGGTCTGACCAGGATTTTTATTCTCTCCATTGTCACGAGTGTTTACCATATGTAGCACAGGGGAAGGGTACCACTGTCACTGTAAAAAAGGCTGAGGAACTATCAAAGGGGTAAAAAAAGGAAGTTGAAGGCATCTCTGCTGTTTCTGATCTGTGGTCAGTCATTGTGCTATGGAACACAAGCCCTCCGCCTGGTGAAACGTGAATTTAGAAGTGAATTCTCATTGCTTCTTCAGCTCCAAATGCTATTCACACTGGGGTTCACACCACAACCAGGATGTGACTGTGTGTGTGCTGAGCCCACACACAGGAATTTTCTTGTACAATTCAAAACTGAATCTTATATTTACTTAAGACTTGCTTTTTTTTTTTTTTTTTTTTTTTTGTCTATGAAATCAGCAGTTCGGTATATTTAGCATCAGTCTTAAGTTAGACTGTGAAATAAGACTTTGGGGGAAGGAAGTGTCCGTATGGTTTTCTAAGTAATTTAAGAAACAGGAAAACATAAAAAAAACTGATTGTCCATGATTAAACCTCATCCTTTCATTCTCATCTTCCTGTATAGTTAACTCAATTGTCAGCCAGAGAGAAATAGGCTATTGCACGGGGTTGTCAAATATCTGAGTGGGCCTTGAATGTTGGCTATTGGATGACCTGCTTAACATTGAACAAACAATGGGAGGGTTTAATAAATAGCAGCTATGTGTTTATTATGTTTTTCTTCCCTGTGCAGGAATAATCAAGCTGGGGAGGTGGAACCCTCTCCCCCTCAGTTACGTGACAGATGCACCTGACGCGACAGTGGCCGACATGCTGCAAGATGTCTATCACGTCGTGACGTTGAAAATCCAATTACAAAGGTGGGTGTCTCTGAACATCTACCCTTCCTTACTCTTGGAGCTGCTCCGTCGATCATAGACTCGCTGCAGAGATCAGCTCATCCTGCCTTTGTTAATTTCTTGACATTGGATGAAATGAAAAGAGAAAAAAAAAGAAGAGGAGGGGAAGGGGGCCCTTCACCAGGCATCTTTATAGTCCACATTCCAACTGTTTTATGTTTTGTTTTCAGAAGCAGTGAAGTGGTAACTTAGGGGGAGCTTGATAAATCATTAAAAATCTGCAGCCCATAAAGGGGCACTTTCCAAAGCCCCTAATTTAATGAGTCCTCTGGTTAAATGCTTAGTACATAATACTTGAAGAATCAACACCTCTGCTGTTTCAGGCTTGTGTTTGAGGGGTGGGTTGGGTGCCTGAGTAGCCTGCTTACCCAGAGGGCGCTGGCACTGGACTTTGCTTTCCTCTTTGGTAGCCTGCAGAAGTTCTGGGAATGGTTCCTTTTTTTCAGATACAGCACTCAAGACAAAGCATACCGTTAAAGAATCTAGAGGTTCTCTGCCATACCTTGTGTTGTAAAGTGCCTGCAAGTTATATCCCTTATATTGTCCTTTCCTCTATAGGTTTTGAATTTACCCCCTTTCAGAGAATTTGCACTTTAATAGGGACCTACCATTCCTGTCCTTGTCTAGGAATACTTTAATGTCTTTAGTTATTTTTTGGTTAGGTAAGTAACATCTCTAGATTGTTCTGTGAGGGTTAAGGGTGAAAGTGAAAGTAGGCCTTCAAATCTGATGAAGCTTCTGTTACATTTAACCTTAGGAATGGCCAATAATTAAATTTAAGTTGCAGAAGTTTGTAATCACACTGCCATGCCATTTCTATCAGCAGGTTGGAAAAATCATATTTTTAAAAATTGGCATTTCTTTATCTGCAAAATGACTGTTTTTCTCAGGCTAGTGTGATGGGCAACTGATAGAGGCCACGATGGGCTCTGCTGAGGCCCTAGAAAAGCAGTTTTACTCCCTTTCCCTCATTTCGAGCCCAGGTTCGACCCTGTTCTTTGACTATGCTTTACAGGACGGGGGGTGACTGCTGTACTCTACACTATTAGGGTTTGCATGTCATTCATTCTTCCTCTGTTTTCCAGTTGTTCAAAGTTGGAAGACTTGCCTGCAGAGCAGTGGAACCACGCCACGGTCCGCAATGCCTTAAAGGAATTGCTTAAAGAGATGAACCAGAGCACATTAGCCAAAGAATGCCCTCTCTCCCAGGTCAGTGTCTTCAGAACAAACGAAGCAGCCATGGGTGTGCTGTCTAGCAGGAGGGGCACTCCCGCTCAGACAGTTGTCTTTATATTCACACTACATCGTGTTGTTCAGTTGCCCAGCTGTGTCCGACTCTTTGTGATCCCATGGACTACAGCATGCCAGGCCTCCCTGTCCCTCTCCATCTCCCAGAGTTTGTCCAAGTTCATGTTCATTGCATCGGTGGTGCTGTCCAGCCTTCTCATCCTCTGATGCCCTCTTTTCCTTCTGCCCTCAGTCTTTCCCAGCATCAGGAACTTTTGCAATGAGTCCCTGGTGGCTCAGCTGGTAAAGAATCCACCTGCAATGCAGGAGACCCCAGTTTGATTTCTGGGTCAGGAAGTTCCCCTTGAGAAAGGATGGGCTATCCATTCCAGTATTCTTGGGCTTCCCTGGTGGCTCAGACAGTAAAAAAATCTGCCTGCAATGCAGGAGACCTGGGTTTGATCCTTGGGTTGGGAAGATCCCCTAGAGGATGACACTACATCATAGGTGGGCAAAACTATGGAGATTGTGGTGAATTTTGTTGTAGAGGAGAACTTATCACTTACTAGAGCTCCGATGTAGTAGGAGTCACATTAAAACATTTTACACTCATTCTTTAACTTCTCATACATGTCATAGGAGGTGTGTATCAATATTTCTATTTTATGGATCAAGAAAACAAGGCTCAGAGGCACTTTACCTGCATAAGCTTACTCAGCTGGTTAATTGCAACTCCAGTTGAGACCTCCCTTGCCAAAGTTCAGACTCCAGATTGCATTTCTTGGTCAATGAAATGGGTCAACCATGCCAAATACATCTTAATTTGTTTATGTTTGTTTATTGAGCCTTTTCTAGGTCTAGCAGAGAGAGATGATCTTTGCATCATCTATGTTCTATAGAGATTTTGTGGTGAGTTCAGCATGTAAAAATGCACTGTGAGAAAAAGTGGTACTCTTTCTTTAATGAACTGATCATAAGCTATAACAAGTCACAAAAGTAAGAGATCGAGAGGATGAAAGGGACGAATGCAGAGGAAGAGCTTCTGTTTCTGTTTGTGTTCATGGGTGAGGGCACCACTTTTTCTAATAAGATGTTTTAGTGGCTATAAGGAGTGGCTTAGAACAGCTGTGAAGTGAACTCAGGTTGACATTATTTAAAGCTATGAATGGAAATCCATTTTCTGGTGTGAGTTGCTACACTTGATTTAAGACAGTAGGCTGACTGCATGTCTGTTGAGTTCAAGGGATGATAACAAGAACTATGGAAACTTGATATGTCCTGAGCTATGTTCTAGGATAACAGTCTTTGGGGGAAGTAGGAAGCCTAGTGGTTAAGAGTCATCATTGAGAATCAATCAGATCTGGGTTCATGTCTTGGCTTACAAGCCTCTGTGACCTTATCTATTTCTTTGTAAGTAAAACCAGGAGAGTAATAGCTCTGAGTCATATAATGAGGAGTAATGAGATAAATCACATAAATTCTTGGCCTAGTACTGGCATACAATGATACTCCATAAATAGTACCAGCTGTTATTATTGAGACATGATATTGTTGGTGTGAACGGAATATTTTTTATATGTGTCTTGGAGAGTGTTTTGGAATAGATCCTCTGAGACAAAGCCTGCTATTAATATCTTTGATTCCAAAAAAATCAAGACAGTGTGCACCTGAGTGACTAGTAGATGGAAAGGGACACTAGTGTTTCTTGACCATCAGTCATGTCCCTGCTTCTGTGCTCACAGCTTTCGTAGGCCATTTCAGTACCTCCCTGTTGGTATGTTTTGTCTAACTTTTTGTGACCTTTTGGAGTCACACCAGGCTCCTCTGTCTATGGGATTTTTCAGCCAACAATACTGGAGTGGGTTGCTATTTCCTCCTCCAGAGGATGTACATAGGATTAAAGCTTGTTGCTAGAATTTTTATTTATTCCAATGTGATTACTTATGAAGTTCTAAAATATATATATTTTGAATTATTCTGATCACATATAGGGACTGGATAAAGAACAATTTAGAGAAACAATTCAGTCATTTGTCTTAAATTTTACAGTTAGTCACAGTTAATTTTCTCTTGGATTTACTTAAAAGTCAAATTGGGCTTTGCCTGGAAGTAGACAAGCTCCTAACTTAATATCACCAATTCAGAATTTTATCCAGGGTTTTTGAGGCCTGCAGAAATTTGGTCAGTATTGATCAGTTGTGATTATTTGGTTTGGTTATAGCTGTAAGATGTGACTAGAGATACAGCCTGCATGGAAGGAACCCACATGAGGAGCTGAGAGCCCTGAGCTCTACTCTCTCTCTCTCTCTCTCTTTTTTTCCCTGGCTGAGCCATGTGGCTTGTGGGATTGAACCTGGGCCCTGGGAAGTGAAAGGACCATGTCCTACCTATTGGACAACAGGGAATTCTTGAATCTCGGTTCTTTTGTGATCTGGGACAAGCCTGTCCACTCTCAGAGCCTCATTAAACTCGTCTGTAAACTGGGCATGATTGTGTCCACATATGTCATGTAATTCGCAGGGTTGTCTTGAGCTTCGAATGAGAACATCTTTACCCTTGCTGTAAAAATGCTTTTGCTCCCCCATTCTCTCTTTGCATTGCTTGCCCACCGAGTTGCCCAACCTCAAAAGTTTCTTTTCTGTCACTCTCATAGTAGATACTATGGGTTCTACCACCTCCATATTAAAATCTTCCTCCTTTATGGCATTGCCTTGTTTAGATTTTCATCACCTCTCTTGTGAAATATTTTAAGTCATCCTGCGTCATAATCTTTCTTCTGGCACCTGCTTCTCCAACACTAACATTGTATCATTTCCTTGTCTATAAGCCTCCAGCGGCTCCCCCTGCTCATCCTATAGGAAGAACAGACTGAATACCCTGTGTATACCGTGAAGATGACAGATACTAGCCTGATTTCTATCAGTCACCTTCCTCCCTCTACCTACATCTACTCAGTGCTCCAAGTGTATGCAATTGAAACATTTAACATTGCTCAGACTTCACCAAAATACTCCCAAGGATGGAAACAACCTAAGTACTACCCTTGGCATTTCCTCTACTCCATGCACCTATGTTTTTGATATTTTTAAAATTGCCGTAGAAACCTCTTTGCCTGTTCAATCACTAGCCTCCCCTGTCTACATGAGACTAGTCCTCAAGGGAGATGTGCCATGTTCACCTCTGGCTTCGGTGCACAACGCCCCCCTGTGCACAACGCCGGGGACCTTGGAGTTCTTCGGTGTGGCACTACTTGGCTTGTGCTGTGTGATTTCTCTTGGCTAGCACGCCCTACTCTCTTCTGCTTGATGAAATCTTTCAAATATCAGCTGGGAAGTCACTTCTGGTGAAGAACCCTGACCTTCTGATTAAAGTAGTTGCTTCTGCTTTTAGTAACCTTTTGGACACACCCCTGTCAGAGCACTTATCACAACCTGCTGTCAGTGTTATCTGCCAGTTCTCATCACTTAATGGACTGCCTCACAATAGCAGAAGCCATCTCTTATCTTTTATCTCAGTGTTCTCAGCATTCGGCACAAAGTGTATCTTGCATGTAGTTGTTACTGTAAGGCAGGAGTTTTAAACTTTGGCCCAACTAAGCTTTTGGGTTGGATACTCTTTGTGATTGGGGAATGAGCTGTGATTCTGTGTATTATAGGATGTTTAGCAGCATCCTTGACCTCTACCTACTAGATGCCAGTAGCATTCCCCACCCCACCCAGTGCCAGCCAAAATGTCTTGACATTGCCAAATGTCCTTTGAAGGGAGGAAAATGATTCTTGGTTGAGAGCCACTGCTCTAAGGTCTTTAATTAATTTAATAATTAAAATGTTTTAGAAAGTTTTATAAAATATAAAGTTTTATTATTTTTACAGTGTTCTTGGCAGCTCTAAAATATTTTGAATGAGAAACAATGAATATAGTACTTTGGTGGTTGATGCCCCCAGAACATTTTCAATCAAATGGGGGCTCTTTTCTATTGCTTACATATGGGGGATATTTGATTCAGGCTTCTGGTATGTTGTGTGATTTTGGAAAACATCACTGGAGTACTCCTTCTCAGCCAGCAAGGGCACATAATATACCTGTCTGCATTAATCCTATGCCTGTTACTCTGAAACATTCTGGATTATTCACTTAAATTGCATAGCTGGGTTGGATTTCAGTGTGGAGATAAGCTCACTCATTTTGTTGGTGGTTACCATAGAATAGGTGAATATATTTTTATTCAACCTGTATAGTGTGAAAAAGAATGAATTTTTGTTTATAGAAGGTGAAACAGTAATTTAAAAATGTATTTTACCAGCTGGAGTGGAGTCTTAGTTGAGTCAGGTACTTTACGAAGGATTGGGGGTATAGTGGTGAAGATGAAAGAATCGAAGCTTTCAGCCTAGGAAGAAGAGAGTGGAGCACCCAATAGTATTTCACAGGAGAATGGTAGATTATTGGGCTATTTAAAATATTCTCAGTTCATGAGTAAAAGACTGGTTTTGAAATATTCTCCCTTATTACCCCCACGTCAATCCATTTTAAGTATTTCCTCACTTAAGTTTGGCAGTTGCATAAAAGAATAATTCAGTGGCTAGTATATGTTTTCTTGAATATCCCAGTGGTCTATATTTCAAAAGAGCAGGCTTGAGGGCAGAAGGAAAGAGTGGAAAAGTCCATAAAAGGGCAACAATTGCAGGCTAAGGAATATATATTTAAAGACAGGGAAGTCGTGATTTAGCTGTTCTCTGTCTAGCCAGATGCTTAGAAAGTATAGGTTATGTTTGTGTGTCTGTGTATTTATTTTTGATTTCACCTTTCAAAATATGTTTAAGTGCTGACAGCTTCTTCCTTTTCCTCTGATGTCCTCCTGAGTCACCACTTCCAGCCTCTTCCATCAGCCCCATTGTCTGTCCCAAGCATCCTAATTTACTGTACCTTAGGCCTGCTGCTGCTGCTGCTAAGTCACTTCAGTCCTGTCTGACTCTGTGCGACCCCATAGACGGAAGCCCACCAGGCTCCCCCGTCCCCAGGATTCTCCAGGCAAGAACACTGGGGTGGGTTGCCATTTCCTTCTCCAATGCATGAAAGTGAAAAGTGAAAGTGAAGTCGTGTCCGACTCCTAGCGACCCCATGGACTGCAGCCTACCAGGCTCCTCCATCCATGGGATTTTCCAGGCAAGAGTACTGGAGTGGGGTGCCATTGCCTTCTCCAACCTTAGGCCTAGGTCTCCCTTATTAAATGGTCTCTAACTATTCCAATTTGAAAACATTATGAACATGTCTTTCTGTGGCTTACTAATTTTTTATTCAAGGAAAAGTTAAAAGACAAAACCCCAGAACCTTAGGGTTTTAATCCATTAAAATAAAAAGATCTAGCAGTACCCACCTTAACTATCTCATAGGTTATTAAGATGATCAAATGGAAGGACAGTTTGCAAATGTCCCCTCCTCCCTTCCTAACGTTATCTCTGCAACACTACACATGCTTAAAACTTTTTTCGTGTATGTGGTAAAAATACATAATATGAAGTTTATCATTTTAACAATTTTTAAATTTATAATTTTATAATCCAGTATTACTAACTACATTTACATGTTGTACAATCATAACCCCCCACCCCCATCTATTTTCAAAACTTTTCATCACTCCAGATGAAAGTTCTGTAAGTATTAAGCAATAATTGCCTATTCTTCTCTCTTCCAACAGCCCCTGGTTACCTCTGTTCTATTTTCTGTCCCTATGAATTTACTTATTCTAAATGTCTCATAAAAGTAGAATCATAGAATATTTGTCCTTTTGTCTTGGTTTATTTCACTTGGCATATAGATATGTTTTTAAAGCAGCAGTGTCCCATGCCCCTAGTTGAGGTTTTATTGCCAAATATTTGAGGAACAAGATGACTGGTAGAAGTTACTGAACTGTGAAAATGTTATTGTATTATGGTGGTGTTTATGTAGTCTTTTAGAGACACAGATTGTAGGATAATGATTTGTGTCATTCTAAGCAAGTCTTGCCCATTGGAGGGGTCATTAAAGGACCAACTTAAATTGCAATATGCCAAAATAATCAGACAATGAAATCGTATAGCCAAATGGATCAATAGAAAATAACAAATTGATCATGCACTCATCTATAGACTAGTGACCCATCGGTATTGTCTTAACCAGTTGCCAACTGTCCATTTCATTTAATCTTAAATTCACGTATGTCCTGTGTTAACCAGGTGTTGACTGTCCCTTTCAGTTATTATCATGCAAAGTTGTATTAGTTCACGTCCAACCTCGTGAATCTTGTTGATGGGCACGCACAAATGACAACTTCAAAGTAGTTCCCAGCGGGTGACTGGGATGATGTCTGAGAAATGACTGCATGGAGGGAAGAAAGCTGACATTCACTGGCTCCATATCCTGTGCGCTAGGCGTTCTGCACAGATCTTCTCTCTGAATCCTTCCAGCCTCAGAGGCTAGTATCCATATTTCACTCTCACAGATGAGGGTGCCCCTGTCACACAAGCAAGCCCTTCCATGGTCTTTTAGGTAAGGAGTTCTTGAATTGACTCATGTCAGACTCCACAGCCCAGAGGAAGTATTTCTATCAACTAGAATGGCAGGAAGTTTCCATTTTGATAGTATAACTCAGAAATGGTGATGGAAAAGGATGTTAGAAGGCTGACAAATAACATTAATTTTTCATGATAAAATAATTCCTCCAAGTCATTTTTCCCCTATACTATACCTTCCTGGTGGCTCAGACAGTAAGGAATCTATCTGCAGTACAGGAGACCCAGGTTCAATCCCTGGGTCAGGAAGATCCCCTGGAGAAGGGAATGGCAACCCACTCTAGTATCCTTGCCTGGAGAATCCCATGGACAGAGGAGCCTGGTGGGCTACAGTTCATCAGATCGCAAAGAGTTGGACACGACTGAGTGACTAACACTTTCACTTTCACTTCATATCCTTAATTGAAGTATTATTATGATCTCATGTTTAATACGGAGAAGGCAGTGGCACTCCACTCCAGTACTTTTGCCTAGAAAAATCCCATGGACAGAGGAGCCTGGTAGGCTGCAGTTCATGGGATCGCTAGAGTCGGACACGACTGAGCGACTTCACTTTCACTTTTCACTGTCATGCATTGGAGAAGGAAATGGCAACCCACTCCAGTGTTCTTGCCTGGCGAATCCCAGGGACGGGAAGCCTGGTGGGCTGCCATCTATGGGGTCGCACAGAGTCGGACACGACTGAAGCGACGAAGCAGCAGCAGCAGCATGTTTAATAGTTATTTAACATATCACAAAACATAATGACAAGGCTAAAAACAAGCAAAGAATGCATATGTCATTCATTGCCTGCATCGTGCTCTTTCCTCTGTGCTAAGGTAGAAAGGATGGCCCTGAGATGCCAGCTTCCCCCCTACTTCTTGCTCTGATGTGGCATTCATTCTCACCAATGGAACATGTAACCATTCACTTTGGTTTTAAAATGGTCTTTTTAACAGTGAGTGTATTATGTATCTGCAGCTTAGCTACTCTTAGTATAACATTGCTGTTCAAACTAATCTCACTAAGTCAAAGGGAAAGTGGTGAAAAATACCCGATTATTTTATCTTTCTATTTTGGGAGGGAGGAAAAGGCGTTGCTCAGATCTCTGTCTTTCCCAGTATACTGTACAAATCATCTTAACCTGTGTTTACTATTTTGCTTTTCCTATTAAGTTTTAAATTACCTTTAGGTCCCTTAACTTCCTCTGATTCTTAATTCCTTAGTTAGCTCATATAAAGGCCTGAAACTTTTTGTTTCATTTTTGTCACCTTGTTTCTTGCTTTGTCTAAAGAATTGGTTGCAGTATCTACTTTGGGCTTGTGTTCACTGATGGAGATGGTGGTGAAGATTTCCCAAGAAATAGTGTGGCCTAGTGGTCGTGTCTCTCTGTGCTGCTCCCTGCTGCTATTTGACTTTGAACAAGCTGCTTCTTTATTCTGAGTTTCTGGGTCCTTAGTCTGAAAAATGGAACCATACTTAAAATGATAGGTGACATCTCTTTTCTGGGATAGTCAAAAACAAACAAGTGAGTTTAAAATTTGTCTAAGGAAGCTAAAAGAAAATTTGTTTTTCTTAGTTGTATAATTTCTACTTAGCTATAATAAGAATTAATAATAATACCATAATGTTCTCTTGCAGTTGCCTTAGAGCAATTTCAAATTAGTTAGCAAACTTTGCAGTAAGTAATTCTGGTATATTTTGAGTTCTCTTATTTTATTAAAAAATAACTTCCAAATATAAGTGGCAGAGGTGTCAGAGTGGCTGCAAATAAGGGATTTTAATCCCTTATCTACGTTCTTTATATTTAAAATTTCATGATTGGTTACAAAGAAGCCCACAACTTTCAAAAATTTTTCTGTAGTTAGGAGGATGTGTTAAACCTTTCTGTTTATTTCAGTACATAATGTTTTTCATAAATAGCTTTGTCTACAATCACTGTCTGTGCTGTTTATGGTTGTGAGTAAGCATCTGAGGGGGGCTGCTTCAGTTGCCCCTCATACACGTCTTCCTCCTTTCTTTCTCACAATCCCCCACTATGCAAAGTGAAGCATGTTTATTAAATGCAAAGTCAGTTTATTATTAGTCATTTAATATTGAGTGAGTGAGTGAAGTCGCTCAGTCGTGTCCGACTCTTTGTGACCCCGTGGACTGTAGCCCGCCAGGCTCCTCTGTCCATGGGATTCTCCAGGCAAGAATACTGGAGTGGGTTGCTGTTTCCTTCTCCAGGGTATTTAATATTAGTCTATTTAATTATATTTCTATTTAAATATATTTAATTATATTTTGATTTTAGTTGCTAAGTCATGTTCAACTCCATGGGACACCATGGACTGTAATCCACCATGCTTCTCTGTCCATGGGATTTCCCAAGCAAGAATAGTGGAGTGGGTTGCTGTTTCTTTTGCCAGGAAATGTTCCCAACCCAAGGACTGAGCCTGGGTCTCCTGAATTGCACGTAGTCTCTGCACTGCAGGCAGTTTTCTTTACCAACTGAGTTACTAGGAAAGCCCTCTATTTAATTATAATATAAATATTAATATTTAATAAAACATAGTCCCATAGTTTGTGTTAAAAATAACAGCACACATATCTTTTGGGTTATTCATATCAGTATTGCTTTATGTTAACATGAATACTCAGAAGTTGGTTGTATTCTGGATTGAAAAAGTAGACTCAGATCTTGTTCATTTGTCAAAAAAAAATTGGGTATTCTAAAAGTCCAATTGTATGGTTGCTCTCAAATGATTGGAAAACATAAAAGAGCAATGTAGACTACAAAATTATATACATATTTTTAAAGCAGTGAATGGAAATTAGATGTTTTTTGGCAGGGTGGTAGGTGGGAGAGATTTTAATCATTACTCATCCCATTTTGCAGCAACTGTATCTCATCAGGTCCAAGATGCTGTTGATTGTAAGATGCATCCCAATTTCAGTGATATTAAAGTAGTGTCATCCCTTGGTATCCTAGGACCCCCTTGCAGATACCCAGGTTCTCAGATCTTTAAATAACATGTATAAAATAATGTAGTATTTGCATATACCCAGTGTACATGCTCCTATATACTTTAAGTCATCTCTAGATTAAATACTATGTTCATAGTTGCACACTGCATGTGCTGCAGTATGCACAGGAAATTCAAGTTTTGCTTTTTGGAACATTCTGGAATTTGTTCCCCAATATTTTCAATCTATAGTTTGGATGCTTGGATGCAGAACCCATGGATACCGGGGGATGACTATATGATGAAATGTGGAAAATAAAAATTGTCTGTGCCCCAGGGCTGCTGGAGAACACCCTTCCTTGTAAAGTAAAAGTCATCATGTGCTTGCTCTACATTATCCCCTTTCAATTTTGTTTATAATAAATTGTTTTGATGTTTTAAATATAAATTGACACCAAAAAACATTAAGATGACCTTGTAGTATGTGTTTAGAGTATTCCAGTGAGGTCTAGTGATTCAGACAAAGGCAGTGAGAATATAGTAGTCTAATTTAGGGTTATAGAATGTTTATAGTTGAAACTGGACTAGTAGTACATAACATGATCTTTCATTTACAATATCCGCAAGAAATACCTCTTCTATTTTTAAAGCTCTCTTGGGTTGAATTACAAAGATTTGTATCAGTAGAGCTACTTTGAGGGTCAACTAAATGTAAAGAACTGCAGAGAATTTATATGAATAAAAGGTGCCACAAATTTGAAGAGACCTTTTTGGTGACTAAAGTTTATCATTATATAGGAAACTTTTTATTTACTACCCAGTTCCTTTACTCAGTTCCTAGCTTAAACCTATTGTTTTTTTCTGTGCTTTGTAGAGCTGGAAACTCATAATGATACAGGGAAGAGAACAAGCCTGACTGAATCTCAGGGTAGCCAACTCCTTTTTTTTTTCCTATTATCTTTTAATTATTATTATTGTTTTAGTATATAAGTTTCAGATGAGAAGAATTTACTGTTTGACATCTGTGTACTCTACAAAGTGATCACTGCCACAGGCCTAATTACCAAGCATTACCATACAGTTGAGCTCCTTCCCCAGTTTCAGCCACCCTGCAACTCTCTTCCTCTCTGGTAACCACTAATCTGATATCTGTATCTCTGAGTTTGTTTTAATTTTGTTTTTTTTTTTTTAATTTTTAGATTCCATATGAGTGAAATCATACAGCATTTGTGTTTCTCTGATTTATTTCACTTAACATAATACCTGCAAGGTCCATTCATGTTTTTGCAAATGAGAGGATTTAATTCTTTTTTATGACTGAGTAGTATTCCACTGTGTTATATACCACATTTGCCAACTCCTCTTTTTTAAATATGTGTGAGCCCAACTCTAGTATAAGACCATCTTTGATGAAGCCAATAGAAGCCCTGATATTTATTTTCTTGCCACATCAGTTCAGTTCAGTAGCTTAGTTGTGTCCAACTCTTTGTGACCCCATGGACTGCAGCACACCAGGCCTCTCTGTCCATTACCAACTCCCGAAGTTCACCCAAACTCATATCCACTGAGTCATTGATGCCATCCAACCATCTCATCTTCTGTTGTCCCCTTCTCCTCCCACCTTCAGTTTTTCTCAGCATGAGGGTCTTTTCCAATTAGTCAGTTCTTCACATCAGGTGGCCAAAGTATTAGAGTTTCATCTTCAACATCAGTCCTTCCAGTGAACACCCAGGACTGATCTCCTTTAGGATGGACTGGTTGGATCTCCTTGCAGTCCAAGGGACTCTCAAGAGTCTTCTCCAACACCACAGTTCAAAAGCATCAATTCTTCAGCGCTCAACTTTCCTTATAGTCCAACTCTCACATCCATACATGACTACTGGAAAAACCATAGCCTTGACTAGATGGACTTTTGTTGGCAAAGTGCTTTTTAATATGCTGTCTAGGTTGGTCATAACTTTACTTCCAAGGAGTAAGTGTCTATTAATTTCATGGTTGCAGTCACCATCTGCAGTGATTTTGGAGCCTAAAAAAATAAAGTCTGACACTGTTACCACTGTTTCTCCATCTATTTCCCATGAAGTGATAGAACCGGATGCCATGATCTTAGTTTTCTGAATGTTGAGCTTTAAGCCAGCTTTTTCACTATCCTCTTTCACTTTCATCAAGAGGCTCTTTAGTTCCTCTTCACTTTCTGCCATAAGGGTGGTGTCATCTGCATATCTGAGGTTATTGATATTTCTCCTGGCAATCTTGATTCCAGCTTTTGCTTCATCCAGCCCAGCGTTTCTCATGATGTACTCTGCATATAAGTTAAATAAACAGGGTGACAATATACAGCCTTGACGTACTCCTTCTCCTATTTGGAACCAGTTTGTTGTTCCATGTCCAGTTCTAACTGTTGCTTCCTGACCTGCGTACGGATTTCTCAAGAGGCAGGTCAGGTGGTCTGGTATTCCCATCTCTTCCAGAATTTTCCACAGTTTCTTGTGATCCACACAGTCAAAGGCTTTGGCATAGTCAATAAAGCAGAAATAGATGTTTTTCTGGAACTCTCTTGCTTTTTCGATGATCCAGTGGGTGTTGGCAATTTGATCTCTGGTTCCTCTGCCTTTTCTAAAGCCAGCTTGAACATCTGGAAGTTCACAGTTCATGTACTGCTGAAGCCTGGCTTGGAGAATTTTGAGCATTACTAGCGTGTGACAAGAGTGCAATTGTGCGGTAGTTTGAGCATTCGTTGGCAGTGCCTTTCTTTGGGATTGGAATGATAACTGACCTTTACCAGTCCTGTGGCCACTGCTGAGTTTTCCAAATTTGCTGGCATATTGAGTGCAGCACTTTCACAGCATCATCTTTTAGGATTTGAAATAGCTCAACTGGAATTCCATCACCTCCACTAACTTTGTTCGTAGTGATGCTTCCTAAGGCCCACTTGACTTCACATTCCAGGATGTCTGGCTCTAGGTGAGTAATCACACCATCGTGATTATCTGAGTCATGAAGATCTTTCTTGTACAGTTCTTCTGTGTACTCTTGCCACCTCTTCTGAATATCTTCTGCTTCTGTTAGGTCCATACCATTTCTGTCTGTTATCGATCCCATCCTTGCATGAAATGTTCCCTTGGTATCTCTAATTTTCTTGAAGAGATCTCTAGTCTTTCCCATTCTATTATTTTCCTTAATTCTTTGCACTGATCGCTGAGGATGACGTTCTTATCTCTTCTTACTGTTCTTTGGAACTGTGCATTCAAATGGGTATATCTTTCCTTTTTTCCTTTGCTTTTCGCGCCTCTTCTTTCACAGCTATTTGTAAGGCCTCCTCAGATAGCCATTTTGCTTTTTTGCATTTCTTTTTCTTGGGGATGGTTTGCTCCCTGTCTCCTGTACAATGTCACAAACCCCATCCATAGTTTCTCAGGTGCTCTGTCTATTGGATCTAGTCCCTTAAATCTATTTCTCACTTTCACTGTATAGTCATAAGGGATTTGATTTAGGTAATACCTGAATGGTCTAGTGGTTTTCCCCTACTTTCTTCAATTTAAGTCTGAATTTGGCCATAAGGAGTTCATGATCTGAGCCAGATTCAGCTCCTGGTCTTGTTTTTGCTGACTGTGTAGAGCTTCTCCAGTTTTGGCTGCAAAGAATATGATCAATATAATTTCAGTGTTGGCCATCTGGTGATGTCCACGTGTAGAGTCTTCTCTTGTGTTGTTGGAAGAGGGTGTTTGCTATGACAAGTGTGTTCTCTTGGCAAAACTCTATTAGCCTTTGCCCTGCTTCATTCTGTAGTCCAAGGCCAAATTTGCCTGTTACTCCAGGTGTTTCTTGACTTCCTACTTTTGCATTCCAGTCCCCTATAATGACATGGGCATCTTTTTTGGGTGTTAGTTCTAAAAGGTCTTGTAGGTCTTCATAGAACCGTTTAACTTGAGCTTCTTCAGCTTTACTGGTCAGGGCACAGACTTGGATTACTGTGATACTGAATGGTTTGCCTTGGAAACGAACAGAGATAATTCTGTCATTTTTGAGATTGCATCCAAGTACTGCATTTTGGACTCTTTTGTTGACCATGATGGCTACTCCATTTCTTCTAAGGGATTCCTGCCCACAGTAGTAGATATTATGGTCATCTGAGTTAAATTCACCCATTCCGGTCCATTTTCGTTCATTGATTCCTAGAATGTCGATCTTCACTCTTGCCATCTCCTGTTGACCACTTCCAATTTGCCTTGATTCATGGACCTAACATTCCAGGTCCCTATGCAATATTGCTCTTTACAGCATCGAACCTTGCTTCTATCACCAGTCTCATCCATAACTGGGTGTTGTTTTTGCTTTGGCTCCGTCCCTTCATTCTTTCTGGAGTTATTTCTCCACTGATCTCAAGTAGTATATTGGGCACCTAACTGACCTGGGGAGTTCATCTTTCAGTGTCCTATCTTTTGGCTTTTCATACTGTTCATGGGGTTCTCAAGGTAAGAATGTTGAAGTGGTTTGCCATTCCCTTTTCCAGTGGACCACATTCTGTCAGACCTCTCCACCATGACCTATCCATCTTGGGTGGCCCTAGATGGCATGGCTTAGTTTCACTGAGTTAGACAAGGCTTGGTCTATGTGATCAGATTGACTATAGTTTTCTGTGATTGCAGTTTCAGTCTGTCTGCCCTTTGATGCCCTCTCTGAGCGCCTACTGTCTTAATGGGCTTTCTCTTACCTTGGACATGGGGTATCTCTTCATGGCTGCTCCAGCAAAGCACAGCTGCTGTTCCTGACTTTGGACGTGGGTTATATCCTCTCAGCCAAATAGATTGACACTAGCCAGTAAGACAACAGTGTTAATGAAGATGCATCTAAAATAGCAATAAAGTAGGGAGGCCAAGGAGTGGGAGAAATGTGCATTATTTGGGACCAGAGTGATATGGGTTGGTTTCCTGGTGTTATGGGCCAGGGAGAGTTGAGGGGCAGCTCCAGGCAGGACTTAAAACACTTTCCATTTTAATCAGCTTTCTAGGACACTTTGCAATAGAAGGTTTAGCTCTGACTACTGCCATAGCTGTATACTTATGCCTTTCCAGAGGGTAAGATTCATACAAACCACAAAGAAAGATGACAAGTACATCTGTAATTATTCACATACACTAGAACGGCTGGTACATCTGTTATTAGACTGCTTTCATGTTAAATTTTTCATTATTATGACATTTCAGTTTGGCATTTTTAAATTTCGTCTTTGTCCCTTTTCATCTGTTACATTTTGGTGCCTCAGATATCCCACATCAGAGCTGCGTTAGGCACAAGGGAGCAAAAAAAAAAAAAGAGACCTAGTCAGTGTCCTCAAGGGTCTCACAGACTGGGACAGGGAGGAGAGCTCAGCCCGGAGAGGGAAGGAACTAGCCCAGCTAGCCAAGAGACTTCTATACTCCTTGTTAATAAGACACAAAGCAAAACCCTGTCTCAGGAAGATTAGGGTTCCATTGATCCTCTAAGGTAGCATGCAAGGCTCGGAAGTTCTGTGATACACTCAGGTGATACTAGCTCTGTGTTTCCAGGGCTGTGTTCAGAGCCTCAGATTAAGAGAGTTCTCTTTACTATCTCCCCATAGAGAACAGAATTGTCATTTAGAAATCAGCGACTGCAGGCAGGACAGCCATCTGCTGTATAGAAAGAACCAAAGAGATTTCTGTAAATTGAATTAGGAATCCCCACTCCCCTCATCAGTACTGTGTAGTGATTAAAAAAGAGGGAGCCTGTGAGCTCAGAGAGGAAACTGTCTTATATGGGAGTCTATGCAGGACTGTCTACTGGTGTTTGAACTTTCTGGTAAATAAGTTGCCAATGCCTTGATTTATTGTTATCCTTTTTATCTTGACTACTTCGTCAAAATGCCATTAGAAGTTCTATGATTTCCTTCAACTGCTTCATATCTGGGGAAACCTTTTGTAAGAAAGATGAGATTTCAAGGCAGGATATAAAGCCTTACATGGGTCATTTGGATTTCCTGACTTGTTTATGTCCATTTGCTTTTAGACAGAATTTGCAGAAATAAAATCTGTGTGCAAAACATACACATATACTATCACAGTCATTCAGGTATAAGTTAACATCTGCCACAAATGTTGGTCCAAGCATGCCATATTGACTGAAAACGTATCTCTGTATGGAATTTAATTCAAGGTGTGCAGTTATAGGGCTTTCCCTGGTGGCTCAGTGGTAAAGAAGTGTCCTGACAATGTAGGAGACACGGGTTTGATCCCTGGGTCAGGAAGATTCCCTAGAGAAGGAAATGGCAACCCACTCCAGTATTCTCGCCTGGGAAATCCCATGGAGAGAGGAGCCTGGCGGGCTACAGTCCATAGGGTCACAAAAAGTCAGATACAACTTTGCGACTGAGCATACACGTGCAGTTCTAATTTTTAATTTTTCAGTGGTGAGTCAGGTTATGTTCCCCTTCTCTTTCCTTTTAACTGCAATTTCAAACAAATCAGCTAAGGGGTTGAGCTGAGGAGAGAAAGGAGTATGAAGAGCAAGAAGGAATCAGGTACTTTAGCACTCAGAAATTTTGATGCATTTTTGGTTGAAACACAGTACAAGTGTTATGTTTAGTTCCCCTGCTCTAAAATAGCACTGTTAATTTTTTCATTTGGTGAATTTTCACACAAGTGCTAATCACACGTTTCTATAAATTATATTAATTTAACTTATTTCCCTAAATGTTGTTCTGCAGTGTGTAGCACGGATGTTCTCAGATTCTTGGCTGTGTAAGCTTGTTGCAGTTGGAAGCTGAACAGAAATATCTGAAAGGCATTATTTGGATTACAGATGCAGGAGCATCTGATCTCACCTTTTGCTGGGGTTCCTAAATCACAAGTGTTCTTTGGCTTCGCAGTCAGTCTACATGTCCTGTCCCCTCTCTTTGACATTGTCCCCCCCCCCCCCACCCCGTTGCTTTTTTGGAGAAAGCACTGTCATCTACAAGTTAAAGGGCTGGTAAATTTCGGTAATTGTGTTTAATAGTTTAGTTTGTAGGAGAATGACTTCTTCAAACTTAAAAGACAAAGGAGATTGGTATAGACTATAATGTCCCCTTTCTTGTCCCTAAAAAGGGATACTCATATCAAAAATAACTTTTTTTTTTCCTTTGCAGAGTATGATTTCATCCATTGTAAATAGCACATATTATGCCAACGTGTCAGCAACCAAGTGCCAGGAGTTTGGGAGATGGTATAAAAAGTACAAGAAAATTAAAGGTAAATTGGCTTATATTTTTGAAGCTGATTTTCAGTTTTTTAGGTCAAGGAATTGTTGACTCTTGGAAATTTCTGCTGATTTAGATATAACTTTTTAGTAAAAAATTTATATAATTTTTTCTAAAGGTAGGATTTTTTAAAAATTGAACTATAGTTGATTTACAATATTGTGTTAGTTTCAGGTGTACAGCAAAGTAATTCAGTTTTTTTCCAGATTCTTTTCCATTTTAGGTTATTAGGAAAAAGGATATTGAATATAGTTCCCTGGACTATATAGTAAATCCTTGTTCTTTATTTTATATGTAGTGGTGTCTGACTGTTAATTCCATGCTCCTAATTTATCTCCCCTTCCCCTTTTGCCAACCATAAGTTTATTTTCTAAGTCTGTGAGTCTGTTTCTGTTTTGTAAATAAGTTCATTTGTATTATTATTGTTTTTTATGATTCAACAAAAAAAACGATATCATATAATATTTGTTTTTCTCTGTTCTGACTTCACTCAGTATGGTGATCTCTAGGTCCATCCATGTTACTGCAGATGGCAATATTTCATTCTTTTTTTGTGACTGAGTAATAATATTCTGTTGTATATAAATATCATATCTTTATCTGTTCATTCACTGATGGACACTTAGGTTGTTTCCTTGTCTTGGCTGTTGTAAATAGTGCTGCTGTGAGCCTTGGGGTACAAGAAAGGGTTCTCTTAATATTTTCATTAAGGGATCCAAACTGGCTCCCTTAAAACTAAGATGGCATTAAAACTAAATTCTTAGCATAATGTATGAAGTTTATAGTTTTCACAAGAGATGCATGTGAAGGCTGAAATCTTTAAAAATATTTTGAAGTGGTATGTTTTAGACAGGCATGTCTATTTTAAAAACTCAATCAATAAATCATTTTCATTAATTTATTAATGTAATTTAAAAGCAGTCATTCTAGGTTAAATTAGCACTTATAGTTTAAGTACCAGTTAACAAACTGAAATGAATGTGTGGTATCAGGAAATCTTTGATCTGAAGTGGAGTTTTGATGTGTTTATTTGGAGACAATTCCAAAATAGTGGTTAAAGCAAAGGGACTCTGTAGTCAGGAGAATTTGTATTCGGATCTTTGTCTTCTGTTTGCTAACTGTGTGAGTTTGAATAAATTATTTAACTGTATGAAGAATCAGTTTCCTGAAAACTGGAAGCAATACAACTAAGTCTCTAACTAGCTACAAGGACTAAATACCTTAATACCGGCACAAAGTAATCTCTTAATCATTGTTACAGTATTTTAGTTGTTGTTTATTAATAGTAGTAGTTCTACTAGCAGTAATATATTATATATGGAATTGTATCTGGTACTGAATATACAGTTCTCTTATTATCAGTATAATAAATGGCCTACTATTTAGGCCATCCAACCCTTTAAATATATCAATCATATTTGGCCTTTGCAAATTTGCAATGTTGGAAAAATTCTCTTCTTCCCACCCCAAGTCAAAGGCTATTCGATTCAAATGCTACCAGCCCCTGAGGAAATTGGGGGAATTTGGGGGAACAGAACAGATTGGTGTTTGAGGGTCCTTCTAGTCCATATTTTGCGTGACTGTGACATCCTCTGTTGCGCTTTATTTGGGTATTCAGAGCCTTGCTAGTGGTTTACTGCCCCTGTGGAGAGGGTTAAATGGCAATTTATGGTGGACAGGTAAAAGTAAAGGAAGAATTTGTTTGTTTTTATTACCCTGCAAGTTTTCTCTAGGGAAACCGTATCAAAGTAATCCCTGTTTTGTGCTGTTTTTGGGAGTTTGTTTACAAGGTTAACTTTTGAAGAAATGAACTTTATTCTCATTGGTGGCACATTTCTGATTTCAAAGGAATGAGAGCATTTTATGCTAAATACATAATTTGTAAGGAAAGTCAAGAGGTTGAACTACCCAGTAGAAATTAAGTTCACTGAAAATTCAATTAAGATCCATTCCTTTTCAACATATTCTAAAATTCTTTAGACTTTCTCATTTCTGGTTTGGGGACTTGCTTTAGAATGTTACTAATATTAACTCTTGTACAGGATAAGATGAATAACTCCTTATTCTAAGACATGATTGTGTAGTTCGGAAGTGTTTCTTTTCTGTAAGTGTTGTCTCCAAGTTTTTCCTTTAAAATCAGGTTGTTAAAGTGTTTGAACAATATCCTCTTTGGCTAAAAAATCAAAAGAATCATAGTGCTTCAAGGTCATTTGTTAGATCTCATTTACTTGCTATTATAAGAAAAAGGAAGAGAATGTACGCACTCTTTTAATAGTTTGCAGTATAATTCTAAATTCAGAAAGACTGGAAATTTCACTGTAGTATTCTCAGAATTGCCGCTGCAGAATCTGTGTGTGTGCGTGTGAGTCTGTGGTATGTGTGTATGTCTGTTCACATACACATTAACACTTACGTCATCTACTTTTCTCATTTCTTTCTTAGAGATTCAGTTCTTCAAGCTCTGTTTTTTTCCTTCAAGATAGTAAATGCACAGTTAATTCTTTAAGTGCCATAAAAGCAGACTGAGACCTTGATTTCAGGAGGTCAAGGATCCACACCTGGAGAGGTGGCCAGACACTATGTACACATACTATTCAAAGAGATGGCGCTAGTCATTGCTGTTGAAAAGTGTGTGTGTGCATGTGTGTGTGTCAGTAGGAGGAGAAAAGGGAAGGTTAAGGTATGTGTGAAGTAAACACAAGCTGCCGTAAAACAGTTCAAGTGGTGTTGATTCATCAACCAAGGGAGTGGGAGAAAAAACAAAGAATTCATGACAGGTAGAATGGTGTGCAGAAAATAAACACTCCAGGGAAGTGCATTTTATTAACCTTCAACCTTCAGAGAAAAGGAAGTGTTGGACCTATGCAGGAACGTTTCCATTGATAGAAGCTTTATGCTATGAATAGATGTCACTGTAGGGGTTCCTATCTAGTAGAACCCATTACTCATGAGAAAGCAGTGATTTTGTTTGTGAAATTTCTATTTGTGTCCATCCATTTTCAAAATGAAAAAACAAAACAAAACAAAACAAAAAACAAACCTGGAATTTCAAGCCTGGAAATAAAGTAGCAAAACCAGAATTCTACTTGAGACTCTTCCTTTGCTTAGTAGCTCAGCCACGTCTGACTCTTTCGTGACCCCATGGACTGTAGCCCGCCATGCTCCTCTGTCCGTGGGGATTCTCCAGGCAAGAATGCTGGAGTGGGTTGCCATGCCCTCCTCTTCCTCAGAACCCAGAAATCAGTGTTCTTTGTCTTTTATTGTCTCCCTACCCCTGTCTTTTTCCACCCCATAGTTACCAGCTTCCATGTGTCATTGCTGATACTCAGTGTAGAAGAAAATCTGATGCTAACTTACTGATGGCTCAAACCAAATGCACTCTACATTGTTAAATATGTTTCCTATTATCTTCTAATGTCTGTTTTAATAAAACAGTGGGAACTAAATGGTTGCTTCTTAATCAAAACCATGATTTCCTAAACATAAGCTATGTGATTCTGTTACAAATTGCCACATATAGATCTTGTAGGTCAAAATTTTTTTCTCTTCTCATAGAAGTAAATAAACAGTAAAATAATTATATACTTTGAAAGATCAAAGTAAATATGACTAAAACCTGGCAAAAATAAAAGTCTACTGAAAGGATTAAAAAAAAAAAAAAGATCAGATTGCAAATTCTATAGTTAATGCTTAAATAAATATGAGAAAAATGAATAATCAATAATTTGATATCATTAAAAACAGATGTGAAGACTATATACAAATAGAATTGTCTAAATTTTGAAGTAAACATTTTAATGTGCATTTTTTGAATTTGTTGTTATTATAGCTAAACGTTTACACTTACTCTTTAAAACGTCCTAAGTTGGTTTGGTTTAGCATGTTAACTTTATTTTCCTCAGTGATCATAGCAAAGCACATTCTGTTTACCTTTTTCCTTTAATTTCAAAGACAATCATAGTTGACAGAGATGTATTTGAGTTAACATTAGTGTTAATTTAGGATAGATGGGGAGACAGTTTGTATACTATGGTTTTAAAGATCAGAACTATGAACCTACTCCCCAGGAGTTTTTGATATTGAAGAAAATGAAGTGGGTGAATGGCATAGTTGGTTGGTTTAGATGGCATTTTTTTTTATTGCTGTTCATCTCATACTATAATTGCTTCTGGCCTAGTTTCTACAATGTATAGCTCATATAAACTCCCAGGTTTAAGGGAAAAAAAAGTATACTTTGTGGAAAAACAAAGCAAAACAAAAAGAGCAATATTAACAGTTGTTTATGCAGGAATCTTAGTGTTAGACACAAGATTAATCCACAGGGACCTAGAAGCATTCATGCCATTAATTATTCTCAAGAATTCTAGGGGTTGTATGAGATTTACCTATGAATTTTTCTTTCTTAAGTGCTACACGTTTTATTAAAACACTTAATTTTTTAACTTAAGTCATCTTATGTATTAAATCTATTTAGACATAAACTTGCCCCATCATTTTTATGAAGCTAAGTGACAATTTTGTGCAATACTATTAGAAATTATGTTATTCTGGCAATCTGCTTTCACAGGGGAGCTTATAAGAATAAGAAAGTATGTTAACAAAGAAGGGATGATATATTTTAAATGTTCCCTAATTAAAAACTAATAAGTTAAAAGAAAATAACTTTATATTTAAAATGTTTTCCATCTGGCACCAAAAGCGAAGTGAACTATCATTTTTGGTCAGGTCAGTCTCAAGTATTTAATATGTCACAAGAATTAAGGGGTCATTGAAAGTTTACACAAATCTAGTGGATCTCACAAAATTGTTTGTGTCATAAAATAATACCACTAGAATGAGCAGACCTAAGCAAACCCCATACTTTGGCCAGAAAGCAAAATTATCCCCATCACTTTCCTTTTCTCAATCATTGCTCAAGAACCCCTGATTGCTAGTTGTCTTAATTTTATTTGTTTATTTGAACTTATTTTGCAAAATATTAAAAAGCTGGGAGAAATGAGGATTTTTAAAAACCAGTGTTACTTCCTCAAGCCTGGTTTATTCTAGTAATCAGTATTTTATCTGACCCTGTCTGATCTAGTCTTGCAAGATCAAACGTCCAGGCCAGCAAGCAGACAGTAAACAAAGCCCGCGAAGGGTTTCAGTAAACACAAAGATTAGATGTTGAATGGAAATTAAACTCCTTGAACTAGTCCTCTGTACTAAAGTGGTTAAGTGGGTTGTGATTAAAAGAAATAAGTAATTATGATCATTATAGCTGAAATGATATAATGTTACCACATTTAAAGCACCTCTTGTACCCAAAAATGATTGTGTCATTTACAAAGTGGCGCCTCGAAGTTGAATAGAGAAATGAGTGTCCTCTGACCTGGTTCCACAAGGCAGTCCTTGCTTAGCCTTGGTGGTCAGGACAATGCCTTTAATCAACTGCCGGTACTTCTCCCTCTGCTGTTGTTTAGCTCTGATGAGGTCAAAGTAACTTAACTTTCGTCTACCTAATTCTTCTGAGTCATGAAAGAAATTTGCTTTCAGTTTTGAATCTAAATTAAGGTGTTTGGCAAGGAAGTTTGTCTGCCCTCTGCCTATAGTGTACCTTGCGTAAAATAATAACAACATCAAATCCTTGAATTTCATATGAATATTAGAGTCACTGACATAGAAACATCACTTCCACAAATAAGCACTTTCCATCTTACGAGTTTTCCAACATTTGAAAGAGCCTTGTGCATTTACACTGGTAATCACTGATGTGCATTCATTGATCACCTTACCCTTGCTGACCTTCAGACTAGGAGCTTATAGGTAGTATCACTAAGTGGAAGAATGGCGCGTGGGAAATGCCATGGAACCTAACCTCAGATGTGGACTCATTTCTTAATTGGATTTAAGAAGCTTATTCTAGCTGTACTGGTAACTGTTTCTTTAGCCTGGATGTATTTATTCATAAATGTTTAAAGAACGAAAACAATCATTTGTCAACAATGTGGTTTGTAGATGAAACAAACTTGCTATCTTCTCACACTTATACTACTTATAAGCCGTTTGGGTAGTAGCCACCACTGGTGGCTCAGACGGTAAAGAATCCTCCTTCAGTGTGGGAGGCCTGGGTTTGATCCCTGGTTTGGGAAGATCTCCTGGAGGAGTGCATGGCAACCCACTCCAGTATTTTTGCCTGGAGAATTCTATGGACAGGGGAGTCCATGGGGTTGCAAAGAGTTGGACGTGACTGAGTGACTAAGCACAAGTACAGCATAAGCCATTTAAAAACATGTGTTAAAAAAGAATGGAAAGGGAAAAAGGACCTACTTTTCTAATCTCTTCATTTTTTTCATCCGTGAAAGTGAAAGTGAAGTCGCTCAGTCGTGTCTGACTCTTTACGACCCCGTGGACTGTAGCCTACCAGGCTCCTCCCGCCATGGGATTTTCTAGGCAAGGGTACTGGAGTGGGTTGCCATTTCCTTCTCCAGGGGATCTTCCCAACTCAGGGATTGAACCCAGGTCTCCCGCATTGCGGGCAGACGCTTTAACCTCTGAGCTACCAGGAAAGTTTGAAAGAATTATAAGACATGGTTTCTGGTTTTTAAAAGCCTGTGTTCTCTATGAAATAGTTAATAATATAACATCTTTTATTATGATTCAGAAAGACATCAATTACCTCGCAGGATTTTAAGTAGCGATCATTATATATTAGTCCTCCTTTGCAAGAAAGTTACAGTCACAATGAGATGATTAATTTTGATTAAATGTTTAGTGAATGTCTCTACTATAGCCCATATTCAGTGCTAGAAGCAGAGAGACATTCAGAAACACGTAAGATATGGTTTCTACCTCTAGTTGTGTTGCCTCATCCTAGCAGGGAGGAGAGCCTATAAGTGTATCTGGCAAATATATAGCAGTGATATAAACTAGTGCAGTGGTAACACAGAAGAAGGTCTATAAATTATACCTGCTGGGTGTCAGGTTTGGTTGGGAGTGAGGGATAATTAAAAAAGAAGTAGCGCATGAGTTAAACCTTAGGACAAACAGAGCTTTTCTCTGAGAGGACAAGGAGAAGGAAGAACCTTTCAGGAAGCTGCAAGTTCATCAGTATAGGTGCAGAGGTACAGAAGAGCATAATGTAATAGGAAATATTGGGTGGTTGTCCAGTATATCTATCATGATACTGTGAATATAACATGCCCAGAATGGCTAAGATTTTGACTGGTGAAAAGGAAAAGATAGAGCATGGCTGGATGTGGGACTGACGGTGGGACCAAACATTGGTGAAAGAGCAAAAATGTTTGGGACTTGGCTGTGAGAAGCTTTTGTGTTATAGTAATGCAAAATAAAGTTGGAAAGCTAGTGAACACATCTTAGGGCACTCTGAAAGCCCAGTTGAGACATTCTGAGAATCACTGAAAGTTTTTCAGCAATGAAGTGAAATAATGATCATGACAGTTAAAAAAAACTTCTAGAAGCCATCTGAAACCATTGTATGGATGCGAGTGTGTATGGCAGGACGGGAGGCAAATGAGAGGAAGAGGGGTGGTGTGCACACTCTGGAGAATACAGGCAAGCGAGAATCTACTTCAATAATACATGGAAGTGAAGATGGTGAGGGAGGCGGGGCTTTGGCTTTGGTGGCAGGAATGGGAAAAAGAGAGGTGACTGATGCAGTATGTGAGTGGGAAGAGAAAGGAAAATCAAAGTAGAGTCCAAGGTTGTGAACTTAAGTGACTCTTGGATGGTTTTAACAGAAACGTATTGATATAAACTGAGAGGAAGTTGCTGGTGCTTCAGAGAGTTGGTGAACTAGTGAGAAATATCCACTGGGCTGTTCAAGGTGTGGAGCAAGCTTACCAAAAGACAGGACTAGAGAATAGATTCTGTGGCCAATTTTTTGGATATAATAGTTACAGTGATACCAAAGGAGGATTCTCTGAAGGAGAAAGTTAGAACAAGCAGGGATTGGAAGCTTTGAGGCATAAAAGGGCCAGGGGTTAGAAGACATGATTAGAGAGAAAGTGAGGTTTCATGGAAGTCAAGGGAAGGTGGGTTACCAGTGGAGAAATGTTATTGAGGGGGACAGGGGCAAGAGAAGGAGAAGAGGAGATTGGAAGCCCTTGTTGTTGTTTAGTCACTTAGTCGTGTCCAACTCTTTTGTGACCCCCATGGACTGTAGCCCTCCAGCCTCCTCTGTCCATGGAATTCTTCAGGCAAGAGTACTGGAGTGGGTTGCCATTTTCTTTTCCAGGACATCTTTTCAATACAGGGATCGAACTTATGTCTCTTGCATCTCCTGCATTGGCAGGTAGATCCTTTACCATTGAGCTACCTAGGAAGCCCCTGGAAGCTCTTAGCTTTGGCAAAAAAGGGACCATAATGACATTGGAGGGAGCTGTTTCCTTGTCATGAATACAAAGAGAAGTTATATACATCAGAGATGGAAGGTTATAAGGAAGTGAGGGCGTAGATAGTGACTGAGTGATGAAAGGATGTAAGAGCAGCTAACTGCAGCATCAGGCCTGAGGGCAACACACACTTCCACCCCCAGCCTGATACTAAGGAGAAAGAGGATGGAGCCAGAGGAGGCCATTATATCCTGATTATCTAGCAGTGAGGGAGAGAATGGCTGGGTGGGGAACTCTGAAATGGGCTCTGGACCATATTTGTTTGGGAAACAGAGAGAAACAAGGAGTTGAATTGGGATGATGTGGTTAAAGGTTGTGGTTCTGGTCTCTTTAGTTGTTAGCTTTTCCTTTCACAAACTTTAGATTTTTCATAGTTTCAGATTTCCATTTGTCTTGCCAAGAAACAAAAGCTAAAACAAAGATAGATCCGATGGTGCCTGATGAAGATACCACAGAGTTGTGAAATGAGAGCTATTGTATGCCGACTAGCAAATATCCAGATTTAAAATCTGTTATGAGTGTGGTGACATCCTCTTATTTTGGGGGAACCAGTAGGTTGAAGTCAGAATTCTCTTGGTCTCTTGATTGAGTAAATGAAAAGTATTATTTGTGTTTCCTCAGATGATTTACAGAGTTAAAACGGAAAAGCACTTAGGTTTGCAAGGTGCTCGAACGAAGCTCTTACATACAGAGTGCTAGGACCACCACTGTCTATGGTAGATAGTTGTTGGACTCACTGTTTGACTGGTTCTTACCCTGTGCAAGAATTTGAGATTATCTGACCTTGAACTTGTGAACTCCCATAGGAATGGACATTAATCTAGAATCATCTGGAATACAAGTCAGGCTATGAGTTCTAACATTTGTCCTTTCAAGCTGTCACCTTCTAAGTTCCATGTTAGTAGTAAGTTCGATTCTTGAATAGTCTCCCTATTAGACCAAAAATTCCGTGAAAGAACATCTGTAGGATTTATCCATTTTGTTACCTTCTCCAAGCTCTGTGAACATAGGACTTTGAATATTGTAGATACTTAGTAAATATTAATAGAATTTAATTTAATATAGATGAATTTATTTGAACATACACACTTAGAACAGTTTTATTTTTGCACATGTTATATTGTGACTAACCTTATTTGCTATTGGATGTCTCAATTGAGAGAAAAAAGAAAATTTTTGCTTGTTTAATTCATATTACAAATATCCTTAGCAAATTAGTTATCAGTTAACTCATTCTCTTTTTCTGTTAATTACTTTTTGAGCTAAAGATTTAACAACTGTTAATTAATTCCACTGAAAGAGACAGTAACACCTTTATTAAATAAAAATTAGAGACCATTTATATAGCCTAAGAAAAACATCCCTTGGAGGTATTTCCAGCTAGTTTATTGAGTAGTTTACTAAAAATAACAGCCCCAAACATTTAAGTCCTATGAAGTCAAAGAGAATGGCCAATGGAAAAGAATGAATTATGGGTTAATAGTTTCTTTGATTAACATTTCCTTAATAGGTTAAAGAAAAGAATTAATCCACATAGAATACTCCTGAACAATACTGTTGAGTTTCTAAAATGTGATTTTTTTAATCATATGTCAATTTACCCCTGAAATTATGGTTGCAGATTAAAACAAAGAGTGAAAATCAAGATATCATTAGATATAGGTAACTTTAACCTATTCAGAAAGCTGTAGGAATATTTGAAATGACCAGCGTTATCCAACTATGATAAAGCATCATTTGACACCAAAAGGGACAGTAGTGTTCTGATGCAGTAAAGGCGGGCAGTGCTCACTTTTTCCATGGAGCATAATGGGTCCTGTGTGACCTTCTATTGTCAAAACACAAAGGTGTTCAGATTCAAGTTGCTTTATGGGAGATATATATTTTTTGTGGATCTTAGTATGATGGAAAGAGGAAGTTGATAATAAGGGGAAAATATACCTAAGAAAACCAATCATTTGGGGTATTATCACAATGCTGGCTGGTACACTTTGCTTATGGGCTGGAAGCATTTTCCTTCCAAGCCTTGTTTTATTAGGAGTTAACAAGTTGGCTCTGAATATCTTGCTCTAGGCAGAGACTTTGCAAGCGAATTCTCAATCCAGAGACAGATTCTCTTTAACAAATTTAGAGGGAAAAAAAAAATCTTTAGGTTTCATAGTCCTAAAAGACTTAGCTTTTTTTTTTTTTTTTGCCCCCTTCAGCCCTTTCAAACTCCTAATATTTTCTTTAATTATATTTAGTGAACTCTTCTGGTTATAGTTTTGTTTTTAATTTCCAGTGGTGTGGGATTTATATCTGGTATATATGAAATATTGGCTTTAGCTCTTGAAATTGTGTCTATTTTTGTGTTAACAAAAAAGCAGTTTTTATATAACAAATTGACTTTGGACCTACAGTTATTGACTAAGACAGAATAAATCAGAAGTATTTTCAGTGATTGGCCATGTTCAGTATTGGCAGACATGATGCTGTTCTGGTTTGTCCGGAAAATTAGTGTTATGTTTACATTAAAAAAAAATTAACTCAGTGAAAGACTTTGGGTGGACAGTAGGGCTTTTCCTGTTGATGTGTAGTCCAGTTCAGAGAGAGGAGTCTAAATAAATATCAGGTTGAATCAGATGTAATTTCCATTTACATAGGTTAAAATTGTATGTCACCAATTTCATATAGTAGTTCATTCATGTGAATTTGTTGTGATTTCCTGAGGTTCTCAAGTTATTACCATGTTATATGAGTGTGCATACCCCATTTTATTTTTTGTTTCAAATGACTACTTCATATTTACAGAGCTTAAAAAGAGTTCTTGCAAAAGCTCTCAGTTGTGTGATTCATGTGTCATCAGTCAGGAGGGAATCCATACTGATGGCACTCATCTGGGGATAAAGCTTTTTGGCAGCAACAAAAGTAAAAGAATGGGAGGATTCATGAAAATAAATATAGTGAGTGCAAATTTATATTGCAGATGACTAGAATGAATTGCTAATAACAACAAAATAGGGATTAAAGGAGCTATGTTTTATCATCAAATAGAAATGCATCTTATATCATAGGCAGTTGCTACAGGTCCATCTCTGTGTACCAAGCTGTTAAACTGTCTGAAGCAAATCTATAGATAGAGCTCTTTCAAGCTAGTATTATTCAGTACTATATCTGTAGGGGCTGTCATTATAACTGGTATGTGTTGTTGTTTGTCGCTAAGTCATGTCTGACTCTTTGTGACATGCCAGACCTCCCTGTCCCTCACCAGCTCCTGGAGTTCCCCCAAGTTCATGTCCATTGAATTGGTGATGCTATCCAACCATCTTATCCTCTGCTACCCTCTTCTCCTTTTGTCTTCAGTCTTTTCCAGCATCAGGGTCTTTTCCAGTGAGTTGGCTGTTCATATCAGGTGGCCAAAGTATTGAAGCTTCAGCTTCAGCATGAGTCCCTTCAATGAATATTCAGGGTTGATTTCCTTTAGGATTGACTGGTTTGATCTCCTTGCTGTCCAAGGGACTCACAAGGACCTGATACATAGTAGCTGACTAATAAATAAGTACAAAGTAGTTAATAAATTCTATCCTATGAATTAAAACAATTAAAAAGCAAATGTGAATAATCCTATTTTAGTGATTAGCTCATGCAGTTGGGAAAAATCAGTAATTTCCTCACCGTTCAGAACCGACTGGCTTCTGCAGTCTGTCGCATCAGGAAGGTTTACAGGGCACAGAGTTTAGCCTGCAGGGAGAGCCCCTACCATTCAGATAACTCATCCACTCATCATGTCACCTCTGCATGTATGGACCGCATGCACACCTGCACACACATGTACAAACAGAAAGCAGGACTTGTCTGTTGGAAAGTTGGTAAGTCCTGACTCAAACCCTAAAATGAATAGCAGCCACATACCCCAACTTGGGAAGTTTAACATAAGCAGTGGGACAGAGGCTTTAAGGTCCTAAAGACATAAGTTTGAGTTCTATTACTTGCTTTATTTAATAAATTTATGTTTTCTTTTTTTTTCCACTGATCTTCAACTTCTTCAATAAAGTGGCATAATGATATCTATGTGATATAATTTTTATGTGAGAATTAAATGACAGTGATGTGTTAAGGGTTAGCTCAGTACCTCAACTACTATATAAATGATAGAAGGCTTGAAGTTATCTGCAGTACACTAAGAATAAAAATATTTTTCTCTAAACGAAATACAACAAAAGTACTTGTGAAGCATTTAGTCCCTGAGAACTTCACTTTGAGTTATGCAGAAAAAGAGAAAAAACTAACAAACAAACATTAGTTTTTACTGGCCCTGTGATTTGTTTATTATGCTTATAAGACCAAAGCCAGTAGCTCTAATCATTTTAATTTTTGCTAAATATTTGTCTACATTTGGACTACTATTTGACCTTGAACAAGTTATCTAACTTCTCTGGTATTAGACAGGATCATTATCCTTAAAATTAGGATACAAGGTTTGGGGGTTAGGGTTGAGGGAGCAAGGATCTTGGGGTGGAGGTTTGGAAATCCACAGCAGTGGTATGCTCAAGAATATCTTTTCCCTATGCTCAAGATGTGAGTACCCATTCCAAACTATTGATTTGATTGGCAACGTTTCTACAAAGAGTGTCACATGGTCAGCCTTTGTCTTACCTTGTAGAATTGCTTCTAGAGTACTTTCTGAGGCTGAAGGAGTCACAGAGAAATGAATTATTCTTCACTCCTCCCACCCAAATTTTTATTTGGCTGTACTCTTCTATCCAGGGTTTCCAGGATTTGTTCTGGTGAATACTTAGAGTGTTAGCTTATTATGGAATCCATTAGCACTCATTCTTGCTAATCTGTTTACATTTGCATAAGCATCTTAATGGTTTAAGGAAAAAATCCATAGGCCAGAAATTCCAGAAATTTCTCATTGCAAAGCCTTTTACCCAATTCATTGCTTTCTACTCATTATAACTATGGACAAAACCCTAGGGCTTCTTTCTAAAAGGCAATTTTGTTAAGGTTTGCATTGAAACACTTGGTTCATGTTTCTGGAAAAAATTATCAGTCTTTTAAGCAGTGTTGACAGATAAACTTGCAAGAGCAATACTACAACTGCTGTTACTACCAGTGTATAAACTACTAAACTACTATTGTTGCATTGGGGAGTTTCCCAAAGAGAGATATCATGAGTTAAGTCTTAATTTTTGCCAAGGAGTCAAAAAACAGCAGATATTGCCAGGGAATTGCTTTGAAAATCCTAGCAACAATACTCTTTATTAGATGAGTAACCTGGAAGGTTGCTTTAAAACCAGTTTACAGGTAATCTTTCTCATTTTGCAGGTCATCCCCAAATCCCCCAGCTAGTTAGAACTTAGGCTTTAAAAATCCCAGTTTGCTCTTCTTTGCACCTATCCTGTGCCATCTTGATTTGATTAGCAGATATGTATGCTAATGCTAATATGTATGCTAACTCTATGTATATGGCTTCACCCTTTGCTCATAAATCCTCTTCAGAAAGTATACTTTGGGGCATAAAGTCACTTGAGTATATTTTGAGTACTGAAATTTTTCTGGATTTACTTTTTTATAGCATCTATAGCAGATAGAAGTAATAAAAACAATGAATCTAACAGAGAAGCAATAGGCTGAAGAAAAAAAAGCTATTTTGTGTGTTTGTGTGTTTCTTTTGCATGCATGCTTTGCCACCCTTTGGATTGTAGCCTGCCAGGGTTCTCCATCCATGGGATTTTCCAGGCAAGAATACTGAGTGGGTTGCCATTTCCTCCTCCAGGGGATCTTCCTACCCAGGGATCAAACCCACATCTCCTGATCTCCTGCATTGCAGGCGAATTCTTTACTGCTGAGTCATCCAGGAAGCCCCTATGTTTCTTTTAGTTCTCTCTGTGTGTAAAACAACAAAGATTTACTATATAGTACAGGGAACTATATTCAATATCATGTAATTAACTATAATGGAAAATAATTGGAAAAATAATATAGATATATACACATGTATGTATAAGTGAATCACTTTGTTGTATGCTTGAAACCAATACAATATTGTAAATCAACTGTTCTTCAGTTGGGGCTTCCCTGGTGGCTCAGATGGTAAAGAGTGTGCCTGCAATGCTGGAGAGCCAGGTTCGATCACTGGGTTGGGAAGATCCCCTGAAGAAGGAAATGGCATCCCATTCCAGTGTTGTCTGGAAAATCCCATGGACAGAGAAGCCTGGTGGGCTATATAGTCCATGGGGTCACAAAGACTCAGACATGACTGAGTGACTATCACTTTCATTCTTCAATTAGAAAAAAATACTGTAGGACCCTTTTCTTCTTTTTTATGTTTAATGTGAATGTAACTTGTATATAGTTAAAGCATGTTTTATTCCTTAAATTTTCTTTCCATTTTTTATTTATAGTAATTTTGAAACTTAAAGCTGTATTTATATAGTATTCCTATAAATTTAATTTCCAAAGTTGGGAGGTTGTCATTTTATTTCCCATCTATTCTGCTGTCTCCTAATTTGAAAGTCAAGATATGAACTATTAAGCCTCATTTGGAGAAGCTAAATCTAACACATTCCTTCATGTGCTTTGAAGCATATGATTCTAAATTGACAATGAATTCTTTTAAGCTATAGTGATTTGTTTTAAAAAGCAATATGATATAACATGCCATTGTTACTTAAACCAAAGGAAAAGTTGCAATTCCTCAGATGACCCTTGGGAAACAGCAGACACTGGTTAGAATGTTCTAATCAGGTCAGAATGGTCAGAATGTCCTAATTTTGAAATGGCAAAGCTAATCTGTTAATCATAATTATATAGACATTTCCTGAAATGTACAGTAACATTTAAACAAAGACCTTTCATGTAGATACTGATCATCTAAAATTTACCCTTACAATTCTAAGATAATGATATTTTCCCTACAGTAAAACTAAGATCCAGAGAAATCTCCAACTTGCTCAAAAGGAGGTCTCAGAGCTAGTAAGAATTAGAATGTAGATTTGAGTGCAGTTTTCTAATATCAGGTCCAATCAATGCTTCTTCAGTATAATATGATCATCAACAAAAACTAAAGATACATCATAGAGAAGAAAATTCAAAATGTTTTGATACATTTATAATACAGTGAGGGCTTTTCTGGTGGTTCAGACTGTAAAGAATCTGCCTATAATGCAGGAGACCTGGGTTTGATCCCTGGATCGAGAAGATCCTCTGGAGAAGGGAATGGTTACCCACTTCAGTATTCTTGTCTGGAGAATTCCATGGACAGAGGAGCCTGGCGGGCTATAGTCCACAGGGTCACAAAGAGTCAGACACGATTAATACTTACCACTTAACCAGCTTTAATAATATAGTGACAGTTCAGTAAGATTGAATCCTTAATGTCATTAGGGTTTAGAGAAAAAAAAAAAAGAAATATGACAGTTATAAATGTCTTGCATCAAAAGACAACAACATAAACCCCGGACAATACAGAACAGGATTCTCAAATTTCAGATTACATGAAAATCACCTGGCAGCTATATCTTGTATACCCTTGAAAGACAGTAAGTAAAAGCAAAAATGATATAGGCATTGATTCTCAAACTTTACATAAGAATTGGAAATTTGGTATACATAAAAACTCGAAGAGATTCTGAATTTGTATTTCTAACAGTTTCCACGAAATATAAATTTTGCTGTTTCATAGGACCGTATTTTTAATGTCTTTGACACAGACCTGAAATGTGCAATGTACATCCATGTGTGTACATATGTCAGTACACACACACACAGACACACAAACAAGGTGGATATTAACAGTAATGACAAACACTCCATAGTGCCAGATACTGTTCTAAGTGTTGACATATATTAATTCATTTAATCTGCACAATAATCCTTCAAGGTAGGCATACTTTTTAACCCACATTGAATGTCCTAAGGCACAAGGAAGTTAAGTAACCTATCCATAGTCGCATATCTACCAAATGGGCAAGCTGAGATTTAAGCCCTGGCAGTCTGGCTAAGAAATCTCTGCTGTTAACTTTTATGCCATACATCTTTCCCAATAGCTGAAAACATATTTACCCCAGGCTGCAATAAAGACATTATAATAAAAAACTAAGTGCCAGATAGGAATATGACAAGATTTACATATAGACATATATTTTTTGAGCATTGAAAATGTTTCTGCAACCTTCTAAAATATATATGTGTATGTCAGGGATTTGTGATTCTTAAACACTTGATTTCCTGGATGTACTGTGAAATTGCATGAAATAAAATGAGATTTTTTTTTGAACCAAATACCTTTTCATTGTAATGCAAATAAATCCCTGGGGTGGAGTACAACTTTCTTGACTGTGAATAACCTATCATAGCCAGCAGTCTTGGGCATTGAATAGCTAATGTTCATAGGGTGCTCTTGGTTAGGACATCTATTTGGAGTTGTATACAACCCCAGAAGCTCAGAGGATGGTTAGATAGTAGTTCCCAGTCTTTGTTATTTTCACTGAGTCCCAGGAACTTCAAAGGAATTAGCAAGATCCTCCAGGAACTGTGAGTTTCTCAGAAACTTGAGCAGACTCCAGATCTGAACTACCCAGCTGCAAGGCCCGAGGACTGGGACCCTTCTCCAGAGGTTAAAATAGCTACAGAAAGCTGCTCTGCTACTAAACACGGCAGTGTTTCAGCCCCACTTGCCACATGCTGGGGACTTGTACTTTAAGCTGGGAACATCATTCCTTCCCAGGCACTTCTCATTCCACAAATTACCTTTACAGACTTTGGCAACAGTAGAATCAATGGCAGAAAGTGAAGAGGAACTAAAAAGCCTCTTAATGAAAGTGAAAGAGCAGAGTGAAAAAGTTGGCTTAAAGCTCAACATTCAGAAAACGAAGATCATGGCATCTGGTCCCATCATTTCATGGCAAATAGATGGGGAAACAGTGGAAACAGTGTCAGACTTTATTTTTTTGGGCTCCAAAATGACTGCAGATGGTGATTGCAGCCATGAAATTAAAAGACGCTTACTCCTTGGAAGGAAAGTTATGACCAACCTAGATAGTATATTCAAAAGCAGAGACGTTACTTTGCCAACAAAGGTCTGTCTAGTCAAGGCTATGGTTTTTCCAGTGGTCATGTATGGATGTGAGAGTTGGACTGTGAAGAAAGCTGAGCGTCGAAGAAGTGATGCTTTTGAACTGTGGTGTTGGAGAAGACTCTTGAGAGCCCCTTGGACTGCAAGGAGATCCAACCAGTCCATTCTAAAGAATTTCTTTGGAAGGAATGATGCTAACGCTGAGACTCCAGTACTTTGGCTACCTCATGCGAAGAGTTGACTCATTGGAAAAGACTCTGATGCTGGGAGGACTTGGGGGCAGGAAGAGAAGGGGATGACAGAGGATGAAATGGCTGGATGGCATCACTGACTCGATGGACGTTGAGTTTGAGTGAATTCTGGGAGTTGGTGATGGACAGGGAGGCCTGGCGTGCTGCAATTCATGGGGTCGCAAAGAGTCGGACACGACTAAGCCACTGAACTGAACTGAGAATCAAATTCACTGTGAATTAAATTGCAGCTCTGATGTAAAACTCTGGAAGCAGTTGTATTTTTAATGTCTCTTTAATAAGTAAGCATTTTGGCTTTATTGAGGATGTGTTCTGTTATGAATGGGAGCATTGCTTTTGCTATGAGAGGCAGCACTTCATTTTATTCTTTATGTTTTTTAGAATTTCTGATCCATCGCTAAGTGTTGTAGAGATAAGATGAACCGTTAGGACCAGGGCTTACCTTTGGTCTTGGTTTAATTTAAGTCAGGCTTAACATGATATTTTCCATCAGAGTGAAAAAGCAAAATACAAAATCAGGCACTGCTGTTATGTCTACATTTTAGTCACTATGATTATTTTCAAGTAATTTAAAAAGAAAGAACAGGGGAAGAAGAGAGGGAAGGAGGAAGAGAGGAATGAAAGGAAGGATGGGAGGAAGGTCAGAAAGAAGAGAGAAAAGAAGTAATGAATGTTCAAGCTTACTTTTCAGGTTGAGTCTGGTACAATGTGATGCTCCTCTGACTTTTTTTTTTCAAGTATTTGTATTCTTATTTCTGTGACATAAGAGGCTAAAATATTATTCTGATATTATTTGTATAAGAGTGGCAGCAGAAGAAAATGTTTTTCAGATTTGACAAAATCTATGCAAACTACTCCTGAAACTATGACCAGCCTTGTTCAGTAAAAATAAAGCCTGTTGGTGATCATTTGATTTTCAGCCATTTTTAAAGTTGGGATGATGATTTTTTTTCTTTATTATTTGAAGTAAAGAATTTGACTTTTATTGATAGAGCTGTCAAGGCCCGGGAAATGTTGATGAAGCCTCATTCCTTGACCAAACTTAAGACAAGCTCTTGAACCTTTTCCTAGGCCCATCTGTGCACTTCCTTGTAAAATCCAGTTTTATGAGAACCCTGCTAAGTCAGTTTAACCACAACCTGCTTGATATCTGATCAGCCTCGATATCTCATTCTTATCGGGTTCCTCATCCTCTAACATCCCCTAGGTGATGTCTGATCACCCTGGCCTGTCTTCAGCAAAGAATCCTGTTAGTTCAGTTTAGCTAGAATCCTTCTTACTCATGACGTTTCCTTTTGGTTATTTTCCACCTCTGACCCCCAGACTCTTCCTTGGCTGTACATTCCCACTTTCTCATGCTGTTTTTGGAGTTGGCCCCAGTCTCTTTCCCCGACTGTAATATCCCATTGCAGTGGTCCCTAGACCTGTTGTGATGCTCCTGAATAAGGTTTGCTTTAACATCTTTAACAACATAGAGGGTATCTTTATTCTCATAGGTAAAATTTTAACACTGGTAACCTGTGTATGGGCAGAACCTAGTTTTCAGAAGTATTTTGTTTGGCTTTTCTTGTGTTTTGAAAATAGAGTTATTTGCCAGTTTCTAAATTTAGGAGCTATCCTGCAAAAATCCAGATTTAAAAAAAATATTATTTTTGGAAACAACATCTAAAGAAATGACAATATGAGAAAGACAACTGGCTGAGTCAAGGTAGTGACTACTCTCTTTGGACTGGAAGACTTTCTCTCCAAGTATCTCTGTGGCTGGCTTCCCTGGCTGTTGTGCTCTACCTGGCTGTGTAGGCATTTGAATTTGCAATGCCTTCATTATGGTTTACTAATGAGTTAGTACTTCATGGTGTGGCCACATGTCACTAGAAAGATACTTCCTCAGTCACTGTTCTAAACTATATGAAATTATAAGGATCTGGGAACTCATTAGAAAAGGGGAATTATTATGTATAATCTTAAAGGATGTGAAGAACTGACTCATTAGAAGTAAGACCCTGATGCTGGGAAAGATTGAAGGCAGGAGGAAAAGGGGATGACAGAGAATGAGATGGTTGGATGGCATCACCGACTCAGTGGAGATGAGTTTGAGGAAACTCCGGGAGTTGGTGATGGACAGGGAAGCTGGCATGCTGTAGTCCATGGGGTCTCAAAGAGTCGGACACGACTGAACGACTGAATTGAACTGAACTGACTGAATCTTAAAGGAATATGGACTGATGTTATTCTGATTCTTATTGCACCAGTATCATAGAGATTTCACAGAGCTCAAGAAAGTAACTCAAATGTAATTAAGTACTGAAAAATGAAAATAGTGACATTTTGGAAAATTAGCTTTTGATCAAAGAATGTTTGCATTAACAGGATATTTCTTCTTCTTTTTTTTTTTAGTAGAAAAAGAAATGAATAAAATGTCTACTTCTTACGTACCTGAAAACATAATATACTAACTTGAATTTGCCTTTATTTTGGCTGAATTAAAAAGCAAGCAAACAAAAGTGAATTGAATGTCTGAGGGCAAGTATTTCTGCCTGAAAAGTATGACTTTATTCTGGAAACTTTGTTCTTCATTTATTGATGTGGTGTATCACATTGATAAATTTGTGGATATTGAAAAATCCTTGCATCCCAGGGATATATTCCACTTGATTGAATTCAGATTGCTAGTATTTTGTTGAGGATTTTTGCATCTATATTCATCAGTGATATTTGGCGTATAATCTTTTTTTTTTTTTTTTTGTAGCACCTTTATCTGATTTTGGTATAAGGGTGATGGTGGCCTTGTAAAATGAGTTTGGGAATTTTATTTCCTCTGCAATTTATGGAACCTTTTCAGAAGGATGGGGGTTAGCCCTTCTCTAAATGTTTGATAGAATTCACCTGTGTAGCCATCTGGGACTTTTGTTTGTTGGGAGGGTCAGTGCTTGTGATTGGTCTGCTAATGTTTTCTATTTCTTCCTAATTCAGTCTTGGGAGCTTGTGACTTTCTAAGAATTTGTCCATTTCTTTCCGGTTGTCCGTTTTATTGGCATACAGTTGCTTGTGGAAATCTCTTATGATCTTTTGTATTTCTGTGGTGTCAGTTGTAAAGTTTCCTTTTTCATGTCTAGCTTTATTCATTTGAGTCCTCTCTTTTTTTTCTTGATGAGTCTGGCTAAAGGTTTATCAATTTTGTTTATCTTTTCAAAGAACCGACTTTTAGTTTCATTGATTTTTGCTATTGTCTTCTTTGTCTCTGTTTTATTTATTTCTACTCTGATGTTTATGCTTTTTTTTTTTCTTTCTGCTAACTTTAGGTTTTTTGTTTGTTTGTTTTTCTTTCTCTAGTTGCTTTAGGTGTAAGGTTTGGTTGTTATTTGAGATTTTTCTTATTTCCTGAGGTAAGATTGTATTGCTATACTTTCCTGTTAGAACTGCTTTTGCTGCATTCCATAGGTTTTGGATCATTGTGCTTTCATTTTCATTTGTTTCTAGATACTTTATTTCCTCCTTGATTTCTTCAGTGATTCATTAGTTATTTAGTAACATCTTATTTAGCCTCCACCTATTTGTGTTTTTTTTTTTAAATAGTTTTTTTCTTGTAGTTTATTTCTAATCTCATAGCACATGGTCAGAAAAGATGCCTGATACAATTTTAATTTGCTTAAATTTACCAAGGCTTGCTTTGTGTCCCAGCACATGGTTGATCCTGGAGAATATTCCATGTGCACTTGGGAAAAATGTGTATTTTGTTATTTTTCAATAGAATGCTCTATAAAAATCAGTTAAGTCCATCTGGTCTAATGTAACATTTAAGGCCTTTGTTTCCTTACTGATTTTCTGTTTGGATGATATGTCCATTGACAAAAGTGGAGTGTTAAAGTCACCCACTATTATTGTGTTAATTTCTCCTTTTATGGCTGTTAGCATTTGCCTTATATATTAGGTGCTACTGTTTGTTGTATGTATATTTACAACTGTTACATCTTCTTTTTGGATTGATCTCTTGATCATTGTATAGTGTCCTTTTTTGTCTCTTCTAACAGTCTTTAAAGTCTATTTGTCTGATATGAGCATTGCTACTTTAGCTTTTTTTTGATTTCCCTTTGCACGGAATACCTTCTTCCATACCCTCTTCACTTCTTTCAGTGAGGAACTTACAATAGCAACTTCTGTCCTATGAAAACTGTGTTAGATTACCTTGCTTAAAGTCTCTTAACTATTTGCTTGGTTTGATTTTAAGTGTGTCTTATTACAATACCTGAAAAATGTTTGCCTTTAGAGGATAAGATTAAAATAATTTGTTTACCTTGAACTTTATGAAGGAAAGGTGAATACAAAATACATGAGTTACATCGAAAGGATTAAGTTATAAATTGAAGTCTTAAAGAAGTTTGAAGTAAACTTTTGACTTATTTAGGAGTTCATAGGAAAGTTAAGCACCATTCAGTTTTTTAAAAAATCATGAAAAAATATTGTATATGTCTGAATATAAGGTGCTCCCAAGATATGGATGTCTATGTGCTTTACCAGTTAGAAGTTTTAAATATACAAAATCTTTAGACATGTAATAAAATGAGCAGATATTACTTCCTTGTATGTATTTAAAAATCACGTTATATGAAATATTAATTTAGAAATATTACTTTCTTGATTGATTTTTTTCAAATACTTTACGTATGATTTGATTCTAGTGACTTTGTCATCTCTAAATTCCCTGTTTTGAGTCATCTTACCCAGTTTTCCAGCACACATCACTTTTGCCTAAATATTTTGAGATTCAGTACTTTTTGTTTTGAACTTTATTTTGTATTAGGGTATAGCAAGTTAGCAGTGTTGTGATAGTTTCAGGCCAACAATGAAGGAACTCTGCCATACGTATTCATGTACGCATTTTCCCCCAAGCCTCTCTCCCATCCAGACTATCACATAACATTTAGCAGAGTGCTATGCAATAGGTCCTTGCTGGTTATCCATTTTAAATATAGCAGTGTATACACGATCATCCCAGACTCCCTAACTGCCCCTTTCCCCTGGCAGCTATATGTTCGTTATCTTAGTATGTGAGACTCAGTACTTTTTTGATCAATTATGACTCTATCACTGTAAGCCATGTGCCAATTTACAAGCACTGTTTGCATATTGAAAGGTGCAATTATTTAAAAAATTTGTCTTACAGGTGAATACTTTTCTGCTTTCTAGCATGTAATCACTCAAAGTAGTTTTCTTTAAAGTTATATCAATACACTTTTGCATAATCATATACAACATTTCCAATTGTAAGAAAAAATTACTTCCATGCAGAATTTTTGCTTTATCAGATTTTTGGGGAATTCCCTGGCAGCCCCGTGGTTGGTATTACATGCTCTCACTGCCAGGGCCTGGGTTCAGGCCTGGGGAAATATTCACAGAATAGCACAAGCAGAGTGTCAAAATAAAAACAACAGCATAACACAGTTTTTGTTAGATTATATCCACAAGCATTTAAAGCTGGCAAAGATAGAGGTTGATTCAGCCTAATGTGTTTTCCCCAAACAAACCTTAACTTTACATAATAATGTAATACAGAGATTTAGATAAGGATTTGATTTGATATGATGTGACTTTTTTTTTCTTTTTTGATGTGAGTCTTTCTTGTGAAATATTCCTGAGGGAAGAAAAGACTGCCTCTTGTTTGAACATATATGATACTTTCCTTTTTCTCCCTTTCAAAGTTATTCCTTAAATCTTTACTAAAGTACAATAAAACATATAAGAAAAATAACCTGGAGAAAGGGAGAATTTTATTTAATAGTAAATCAGTTCACTTCAGTTCAGTCACTTAGTCACGCTTCCCTGTCCATCACCAACTCCCGGAGCTTACTCAGATTCATGTCCGTTGAGTCGGTGATGCCATCCAACCATCTCATCCTCGTCGTCCCCTTCTCCTCCTGCCTTCAATCTTTCCCAGCATCAGGGTCTTTTCCAGTGAGTCAGTTCTTTGCATCAGGTGGCCAAAGTGTTTGAATTTCAGCTTCAACATCAGTCCTTTTAATGAATATTCAGGGCTGATTTCCTTTAGAATTGACTGGTTGGATCTCCTTGCAGTCCAAGGGACTCTCAAGGGTCTTCTCCAACACCACAGTTCAAAAGCATCAATTCTTCGGCGCTCAGCTTTCTTTATAGTCCAACTCTCACATCCGTACATAACAATTGGAAAAACCATAGCTTGGACTAGATGGACCTTTGTTGGCAAAGTAGTGTCTCTGCTTTTTAACATGCCATCTAGGTTGGTCATAGCTTTTCTTCCAAGGAGCAAGTGTCTTTTAATTTCATGGTTTTAGTCACTATCTGCAGTGATTTTGGAGCCCAAGAAAATAAAGTCTCTTACTGTTCCCATTGTTTCCCCATCTATTTGCCATGAAGTGATGGGACCGGATGCCATGATCTTACTTTTTCACTCACGTCTTTCACTTTCATCAAGAGGCTCTTTAGTTTCTTTGCTGTCTATCATAAGGGTGGTGTCATCTGCATATCTGAGGTTATTGATATTTTTCTTGGCAATCTTAAAAGTAGGTTAAAGGCTAACAGGGTTTTTCCAAGAGAATGCACTGGTCCTAGCAAACAAATGGCAAATCAAGGTGATATTATTAATTTTGTGAGACTTTTTCTTATTCTGGTGCATATCACAATCATTAAAATATCCATGTCTTAAAGATACATTCCTATAGAAAAGATACCAAGTGAGGAGTTGAAAGGGTATACTATGAGACAGGCCTTTTATATAAATGTCTCCATAGTTGTATAATAGTATTTATGTGAGATTTTTTATTCAGTTCAGTTGCTCAGTCGTGTCCGACTCTTTGCGACCCCCATGAATCGCAGCACACCAGGCCTCCCTGTCCATCACCAACTCCTGGAGTTCACTCAAACTCACGTCCATCAAGTCAGTCATGCCATCCAGCCATCTCATCCGCTGTCATCCCCTTTTCTTCCTGCCCCCAAGTCCTCCCAGCATCAGAGTCTTTTCCAATGAGTCAACTCTTTGCATGAGGTAGCCAAAGTACTGGAGTTTCAGCTTCAGCATCAGTCCTTCCAAAGAACACCCAGGACTGATCTCCTTTAGAATGGACTGGTTGGATCTCCTTGCAGTCCAAGGGACTCTCAAGAGTCTTCTCCAACACCACAGTTCAAAAGCATCAATTCTTCGGCGCTCAGCTTTCTTCACAGTCCAACTCTCACATCCATACATGACCACTGGACAAACCATAGCCTTGACTAGACAGACCTTTGTTGGCAAAGTAATGTCTCTGCTTTTCAATATGCTATCTAGGTTGGTCATAACTTTCCTTCCAAGGAGTAAGTGTCTTTTAATTTCATGGCTGCAGTCACCATCTTCAGTGATTTTGGAGCCCCCCAAAATAAAGTCTGACACTGTTTCCACTGTTTCCCCATCTATTTGTCATGAAGCGATGGGACCAGATGCCATGATCTTCGTTTTCTGAATGTTGAGCTTTAAGCCAACTTTTTCACTCTCCACTTTCACTTTCATCAAGAGGCTTTTTAGTTCCTCTTCACTTTTTGCCATAAGGGTGGTGTCATCTGCATATCTGAAGTTATTGATATTTCTCCCAGCAATCTTGATTCCAGCTTGTGCTTCTTCCATCCCAGCATTTCTCATGATGTGCTCTGCATATAAGTTAAATAAGCAGGGTGACAATATACAGCCTTGACGTACTCCTTTTCCTGTTTGGAACCAGTCTGTTGTTCCATGTCCAGTTCTAACTGTTGCTTCCTGACCTGCATAGTAATTAATTTGGCAGAAGATGTTGTTCTTGACATTTCATGATACTCATGAACTGCACAATTAACCACAAACTACAGAAGATTAAAACAGCTTTTTTTTTTTTTTTTTTTTTTTACCACAGTGGATGATGAAGGAGGTGATAGAGGTTGGAAACATGAGAAGATTTAGAATTTGTAATAACCATTTCTGTCTTGGCTATTTAATAGAATGCCTACTTTTAGAAATTTAAAAAAGGCAAATATTTTTATTTTCATATCATAACCTATGGAAAAATCTATTATTGTAACATTTTTTCAGGAAAAGATGACTCACTTTTACTCTGGGTCTTCCAGCTTTGTATGAAAAAAATCTTTTTAATTAATATACCAAAAATATAATTTAAAACTACATGTATCAGCAACAAATTATACTAATGATGATAATGACAAATTATCATTTTTATCTCTTAACAGTGGAAAGAGTGGAACGAGAAAACCTTTCAGACTATTGTGTTCTGGGCCAGCGTCCAATGCATTTACCAAATATGAACCAGCTGGCCTCCCTGGGGAAAACCAACGAACAGTCTCCTCATAGCCAAATCCACCACAGTACTCCAATCCGAAACCAAGTGCCCGCATTACAGCCCATCATGAGCCCTGGTCTTCTTTCTCCCCAGCTCAGTCCACAACTTGTCAGGCAACAAATTGCCATGGCCCATCTGATCAACCAACAGATTGCCGTTAGCCGGCTTCTGGCTCACCAGCATCCTCAAGCCATCAACCAGCAGTTCTTGAACCACCCACCTATTCCCAGAGCAGTTAAGCCAGAGCCAACCAACTCCTCTGTGGAAGTATCTCCAGATATCTACCAGCAAGTCAGAGATGAGTTGAAGAGAGCCAGTGTGTCCCAAGCTGTCTTTGCAAGAGTGGCATTCAATCGCACACAGGTACCATTAGCATTAAACATCATAATGTTTATATCATGTTAATGATATATCATGTATCATGTTAATACTATGGACACGTTGTGACAAATATTGTTTATCTCTTTAAAATTTTTCTGTGGATCTCAGAGCACATAGAATCATATTAATTAATAATCTTTAGTTCGTGAAATACTATCACCATTGATCTACGCTTGGCTATGATTAATTTCAGTGACGTAATGAATATCTGTGAACTCACTACCCAACTCAGCACCTGAAATGTTACTAGTGACGTGGGTCTCTTTATGTACTTCTCCTTCCGCCCTCTTTTCCATTTACTTTCCCCAGATGTAACCCTGATCTTGAATTTTGTGATTATCATTCCTTGTTTTTATTTTTAAAAAAACTAGTTCTAAACTTACTGTATCTTTGAACTTTACAAAAAATATTATTATATGTTATCATTTTCATAATTTTTAATAAACCCTTCAAAATGTATAAGTTAGATTTAAGATACTGGTAAAGTAGTATTGATAAAGGGGTTCCCAAGTGGTGCTAGTGGTAAAGAACCCGCCTGTCAGTGCAGGAGACGTAAGAGAGACAGGTCAATTTCTGGGTTGGGAAAATTACCTGGAGGAGGACTTGGCAGCCCACTCCAGTATTCTTGCCCAGAGAATCCCCATGGACAGAGGAGCCTGGAGGTCTGCAGTCCATAGGGTTACACAGAGTTGGACATGACTGAAACGACTTAGCACAACGTAGTAATTGGTAGTTGACTCATTTTTTAATATTTTGAGAGAATTATATGCCAATATAATATTAAATGATAGACAGTGAACGGTTTAGCTATGTCTTATTTTATTGAAGGCTGCTTATAATCAAGAAGTTCTTTCCCACCAGTACTAAATGTGAGTGTGCATTAGAATTACTTGGAAGACTGTTAGATTGCTGGCCCACTTCCTAGAGTTTCTGATTCACAGGTCTAGGGTGGGACCCAGAAATTTGCATGTCTAACAAGATCCCAGCTGGTCCTGATGCTGGTCTTAGGTCACATTTTGAGAACTGCCAATCTAGCTCTTATGCCATCGTCCCTTTGGTGTCTGTAGGAATTTGGTTCCAGGACCCTTGCAAATACCAAAACCCATAGATGCTCAAGTCCCTTATGTAAAATGGTGCAGTACAGTTGGTCCGCCCTATCTGTGGATTTTGCATCCACAGACACAGAGGACCAATTGTATGAGTACCCAAAAAATAAAAGTGCCTAATCTTAAGGAGGTAACAATCTGGTAGTGAAAAGTAGAATGTACTCAGATAAATAAAATGTGAAGTCAGGAGAATAATGTAAGATAATTGTGAGCAGTGACTGCAATGGGTATTTGTGAGGAGTTGGGGTTAGGCATACTTACAGTAGAGTAAATAAGTGAGTAAGCAAGTGAGTCTTTAAGAGGACAGTGGGTTTAAGTTAGTCACCCTACTAAATGCAAGGCAGGAAACAAAGCTCTCTGCAGATGCAAAGATGAAAAAAATTGTGAGTGAACACATATGTGAACAACTGACTTGAGTATGAAGGTTTCTGGATAGTTAGACCTTGAACGATGAATAAAATTTAATGGGCAAACATGGAGAAGAAGGGTATTTTAGGTTAAAACACACACACACACACACACACACACACAACACAAGAAAAGGGTTGAGTCAGAAAAAGTCAGGACCAGCTGATAGTTGATAGCAAAGCTAGATAATATGACTTAAAGGTAGAAGAACAGATCCACAAAGATCTTAGGTTCGTGCTAAGAACTTTGAACTGTGTTTAATGAGCAGTGGAAACCACTGAAGGTTTTATGTAGGGATATTCTTTCATCAAATGATCAGAATTGGATGTTAGGAATACTTTTTTTCCCATCAAGAGGGTAGGAATTTTACTTAGGAGGCTGCCTTATGTGTGCGGCTGAAATGCATAGAAGTTTTGAACAAGACTGGTGGCAATGGAGTGGAGGGTAATGTCAAAAAGCATTGTGAGAGTAAAGTTGACAGAAATTGCAACTGCCTGGAGTAGAGATAACGCTAGGCTTTGAACCTCATGACTACCAATGAAGCGTAATTATTTAGAGAATCAAGGAGGGCATTGAAAGAGATGGTTGGAGTAAGGTTAAAGTGATTATTTTGGGCTGTTTTGACTTTGGGCTATTTGACTTTGAAGTGCTAGTAGACTCCTTAAGTAAAGATGTGTAGCAGTCATTGAAAATAAGAGTTTAGTGCTAAAAATAGTTGTTAGGGTCAGAGAAAGAGATTAGAAATTTATTCACAAAACCTGGAATTTAACAGGACAGCAGAGGGAGGGGAGAAGCCACCAGCACTACTAACACCAAGGAAAAGAGACCACGAAATGCCAGGAGAGGTGGGGCAGGTGAAGGTAGAAGAAAAGGGAGATGCTGATAAAGTATAGAGGATTTGGGCTGAGAGTCTCCAGAGGAGACTCTTCCATGTGGGGAAAACTACGGAGTCTAGGGAGGGGAAGTCTGAAACCATGCCATGAGATTTGGTGTTTGGTTGGGAGAAATCCTTGGCAAGCTTTAGAGTATAATTTCATTAGAGTGGTGAGGGAAGGAGCCAGAATTTAGGAGTTAAGGAGTGATTAACTGTCAAGGATACAGAAGCAGTGGCTGTAAATCACTCTTTCCAAAATTTGGTGTTGAAAGGGAGACCAGAAATGGGTTGACAGTTCTGAAAGTGAGAGGGAGTCAATTTGAGACAGAAGAATTAGCTTGGGCCTCAGCTGAAGTCAAACAGCATGAACGAGTGATGGAACCAACCATTGTGGTTTGGTAACAGTCTTCAGCCACGGTGAAACTGCAGGAGTAGGATCAGGGAAGAAAGGCAGTGGGCTTGCTTGAGATTTGGTGCTGACAGATTAGGTATGGCGGGAGACCAAGAGGGGTGAAACCTCCTGCTCCCTTGACGCTTAGCTAACGTATACATTCTGTTATTGACAGAGCCTGTTGCATCATTTGAAAATGAGTTCAGAGGTTCACAGAGGGCTACACGTGTTCCAGATGTCACTAAACCACTATTCTGTTGTGGCTTAAAGTACTAGGGTAGCGTGTATGTGTCCACAGTTATCTGGATTGAGCCCATAGGAGTGCTTATCTTCTTGAGCAAGTCTGTTTCATACTATTATAAAACACGAAGTAGAAGGATGTGTACTTAAGTCTATATTTTGCAGTTCTCTGTGTGTATGTGCTCTCTTTCATCTATCATTCATGTGCATGAATAGGCATTTCAAGGCTAGTCAACATTTTATTGCTGGTTATTTATATACCTCCTTTGGATAAGGATAAGTTTGAGAGCATGGTTGTATTGCTTTGGATTTTAGAATTAGTGTATGTAGTATACAGTTTACTAAATAGCATGAAGCATGAGAAAAGACTCCCAATGAGGCTAGACCAAGGCAGGCCGTGTTGGTAGGAAGAAATGCTCTGCCAAAGCCCTGGGCCCTGGAGGCCTGTCTTCTCCTGCACAGTCCTTTTTGTCTGTTTTTTTGGAATTAATGATTTTTCTTTGCCATTGCCATCTTTCAAGTGCCAAGTTATAAAAGGTCTAAATGAAGCACAGAACACATTTTATTATTTTCTTCCTGCGATTAAATTTGTAAGATGGCTACACTCAGAAACAAACATTCACTTTCAATCAACATGAGCTTGAGTTCATGGGCCTGCCTTGAGGATTTCAAGTGGAAAATGCATAGGAATGTATGAGTATTTCATTTTAAATTTCTGCTTTTAATTTGGGAAAGCTTTTTATCCCTCTGGGATCATAACCTGTTGTGTATAAAGCCCAGCCTAATCAAGGTAGATGGTATTGACAGAATGACATAGTTTGAACCTAAGCTGGAGGTCAACAGGCAGATTGTTTCTGCTGTATATGCTGTAGTCACTACAGCAAAGGTCGGACAGCTGGGTTTCACCAGCAACATTGTTAAATGGAAGATATGGTCTACTATGCCCCATGAAACCAACCATGGATTTTCCAAATAATAGGCTCTCTTGAATGGAATCAGAAATATGTGAGTGATAAAATAACTTGTTAAAAAATAAAAATTAACTTTGTAGATAATAACATAAATGAGTTGTTAATCTGTGGACAGTAATGAATCTCAACATTTTTTTTTTTTTCTTCAAAGCAAACAGAATCAGAACCATTTATTTTTGATGGACACCTAAGACGAGTTCTAGTCTTGTACTCAGTTGTTTTACTGATATGTAGTATATGCTTGGGCTTTTTCAGTGGCTCGGTGGGTAAAAAATCCACTTGCAGTGCAGGAGATGCACTGATCCCTGGAGCATATTCTCAGTTTACTGAGTATTTTTCATAAATAGTTCATGATATCTATTATTCACTTATTATCAAATTCAGTAAAAAGCATTTTGATTTGTTACACTATAGTTTGTGTTCCTGGATTTGTTCTTGATGATTGGACCAAGAATAAATCTAGTAATTAATTTCTCTGTTTTGTATGTGTGTATGTGTACATGTAGAACAAAAATCACATGCACAGCGTTCACAAATGAATTGAGTTGTTAAAAAAAAAAGCCTAGTTCTTCATGTTTAAGACTTCCAGATGAAAAACTGAAATTCATAATAAATAGCGTTTGAAAAAGCAGTTCTTCAAGGAAAAACTTAATTACTTTGTATGTCTGATCCATTGTCACTATATCATTTGTTGATGTAAAATAACAAAATTAAGGGGGAAGGAACCGTATTTCCAAGAACTTGCTTTTTAATACATTGTAATTCTTATCAGCTTGTCTTTTAAAAACAGAAAATACATTTGTTTGATAAAATGATCTCCTACCCATACTTCTTGACAAGGTCCTGACTTCTGCCAGAGTCAGAGATCGACAACCTTTTGCCATTCTGATTTTATTTATTATTATTTCTTACACTTCTCTGTTAGTTTGTTAATACTGTCTAAACTAAGAACATAAATTAAGTCACATGTTCCAGGCAAGGGAAACAGCACATTTGAGATCATGCAGTACCAGGATATTGAATCTTCAGCGTGAGCATGAGACTAATATAATTCCAGATACAGGGAGTGGCAGTGTGGTGCATCATGTCTGTGCCACACGCATGATTTGTTGTTGTTGTTCAGCTGCTGAGTTGTGTCTGACTCTTTGCTACCCCCTGGACTGTAGCCCACCAGGCTTCTCTGTCCATGAGATTTCCCAGGCAATAATACTGGAGTGGGTTACCATTTCCTCCTTCAGGGGATCTTCCCCATCCAGGGATCAAACCCACATCTTCTGCATTGCAGGCAGATTCTTTACTACTGAGCCAGCAGAGAAGCTCCATCTTACATGGTGGAAGCCTATTTTTGCCATTCTGACCTTATATAAAATATACTCTGAGCACATCACTTTTTCCTTTGCTAGTCTTCTGAAAGAAAAGGTTAGCCCTACTTCTGGAGACTTTTATGACAAATGGGAGCCTATGAGAATAGTAGGAGAAAAGTGATATTTTCTGACTTGGTCATTAATATTCTGGCAATCCTATGACACATTACTAAGCATTTCTGTTACCTGTGGTCACAAAGTGCTATGATACACAGGAGGAGGCTGAGGCAGATCACAAGCCTCCTCTGGTTTCCATCCTTCACTCCTCCAGCACCGCCTCCTATCCTACTTCTAAGTCATGGTGTCTGCTGGTGGGCTCTTCATTCAAAGGACTTTCCTCAGCCTACTGGATTTTCCTTTGCTTGCACTGACAGAGAGCTGGAAGCGCTTAATAGGTGTCTGATAGGTGCAGGAGGATGAAAGCCCAGCTCCTTGCCTCCTGTCGCAGGGACAGTGCTGACCTGTGACTTTCACTCCAGAGCTGTCTGCAGACTGGGCTGAGGCTGAGGCTTTGCTTACACTTCTTCCCTTTTCTGTCCTGCTTCTCCCACTCTGTCACAAGTTTCACTCAGAAGCACTTCCTAAATAAATCACTTGTGTAGGAATCTTTATCTCAGGATGTGCTTTTTATCTCAGATTACAGATCAAGGTCATTGCTAGTCTAATTGACATTTGGTTATGCCATAGGATAGTAGTTTGAATAAAACATATCTTTACTTTTATACCTACTACCTTCAGAAATCTAAGGCAAGATGTTATTATGGAAATAGTATAGAGGTTTTTATGGTACCACTTTGGTTTAAAAATATTATCAGTGTTGAGCCTGGTAGGCTGTAGTCCATGGGGTCGCTAGGAGTCGGACACAACTGAGCGACTTCACTTTCACTTTTCACTTTCATGCGTTGGAGAAAGAAATGGCAACCCACTCCAGTGTTCTTGCCTGGAGAATCCCAGGGACAGAGTAGCCTGGTGGGCTGCCATCTCTGGGGTCGCAGAGAGTCGGACACGACTGAAGCGACTTAGCAGCAGCAGCATAGAATTATATAGGGTTTTTTTTTTTTTCTTTACTGTACTACTTTCTCTTAAATACATTATAACTATTGTGATTTTTAACTGAGTCCCCTGAATTCAATGGGCTGGTGTGGATATTAGCCAGATTTACTTATAGATGTTGAATGTGGAGGGATTGGTTAGAGGGAGGGGAGAGAAAGAGAAGGAATGAGACAGAAACAGACATTGGATATGAGGCCCTATGAGATCTTTCAGCCTTGACATAAAACCATCCTTACTGAGTCTCAAAGGTGCATTATGTGATTTACTTGAGTTTCAAAGTAGCTTTGCTTCTCTGTCCTGCCCTATCTCCAGTGCTCTGTCAATGATGCAAATGGGTTCTGTTAGACTGATAATTTTGAGAAGAGGACCTCTGTAGGGTTTTATTTTTTTTTGCATATTCATTTTCCCTTGCTTCTATCCCAAATTTATTTTAGCATTGGCACACTTAGCAGCCCTATGGACATGAAATAAGTTGCCTGGCTATTTTCTGTGTTTACCTCTTTGCATTTTGACAATTTGGTTATGAATCCTAACCTATAGCATTCTTTTGCCCCTTGTCACTTTATGGACTTAAGAAAATCAGTAAGAGGCTTTTGAAGATATGAAAAGGTTTGTGACTATTTTACAACTTAATATTACCCAGGAATGGTTGTGGGATGTCCACTGACCTATAATAAGAATGGTTTCATGAAATATGTACAATGAATCTTCCTTAATAGATAAACTATTCTCTAATTTATTTAAAATCCAATGACCTACATATTCATGTGTTCAGAAATCCCCCATTTACTAGCATCGTTTCTCCTTTGAGACCTTCCATTTGAGCAAATCTGTTAAATGAAGTAGAGAGGAAGCTTTGATCCAAACTAGGCTAAATCCATTGGAACAAATGCCCTGCCACATGTGAATGGGAGCATTAGAATGCCAGCAAAGGGAAATGAAGGGTTATTCTCTGTCCCTCTGTGCACCTCTATCCCCTTACCCCTCTATCCCCTTCAAAGGTGGGGTTCAGGAAACAGCCATGCACATGGAATTGGCAATAAAAAGTTTGTATCATTTGAACGAAACTTTTGCCACATTCACTTTTGGCGAAGTGCAGTTATTTTTCTTTTTTCTCTAGCAGATTATATGCCATAACTGGGAAAGTTCAGACTCATTTTGTGTCCAGGTAGCTCTTCTGAGTCAGTTCTTAGAAGCATGTTTTCATTAGAAGTCTATGTGTATTTTGCAAAATGTGTTAATCTTCTGTGAAAGAAACCCTTCTAATTTGGTATCCTTAGTTTGTGAAAAAGTCACAGAGTTACACAATTTGCAACATTTTATCAAAGGTCTTTTTTGAGAGAGCTGTTCATCTTATTTTTATCTGATATAGAAGAGAATTTTTAAAATCCTTTGTGAACTCATTTGGTTGATCGATCCTTAGTTTGCATACTTTTAATTTTTTTATGAGACTTTGCAAAAAAAAATCTCTTGTTTATTTATTAAAGCCATATCATTTGAAAAACTTAAGTTCAGGGTCATAAATACAATTTATGAAGCCACTCAGCAACTGGAGAATGTTTTCAACAGATTGGAAAATTAAACTGAGTGATGTATCAGAAAAATTGGCAGTAAGGTCAACAGCTAGAAATGTAAATGTCTTTGTGTGAAATGACATGGACTTTGCTTTTATGCTTTATTGGCACTGTGTTTATAGTATATTCCCACCCACATTATTAAGGTTAAAAATTGAAATGGCACAATTAGGAAGAGATGTGTAGCAACAAAATGAAAATTCGAACAACCAAAATATTTGGAAATCTGAGCTTTAGTATGTTACCTGTTAGTTTTTTCTGAGCGTGGGGAGAAATTTCTATAACTTCTTGTTTGATTTATACTTATTGTTAGCTCAAGGTAGGCATGATTTAGTTACTCATACCATTTGTACATGTAGAAAACTTGACCTCCAAGATATTTATTTTTTTTTTTTTTTCCTCCAAGATATTTAAAACTCTTTCTCAGCATTCAGTAAGATATATGCACTCAGCAATACAGCAATAGAATACAATGCAAGTCCAGGGGTCTTGACTCCATGGTCCAGTGAGCTGGTTATAAAATGACTAGGGAACCTGTGAGAAAAAGGAAATCCAGCCACTGAAAGATGGGCTGTAAATATGAAATGCCACAGATCAGGCATGAACATGTTATTGAGTTTTGAAGCAAATAATATGCCCTCTTTTGATTTCAACATTAAATTAATAAAGTAGGAAAAGAGGGTCCTGCAAGCTTCATAAAATAGGTACTCTTTCATTTCAGAATCACTGGCTTGAATTCATAGATTTAAAGATTATAATAATATTAATATCTCCCAAGACAGCAGTGTCTCAAAGTTATTCAGTGACTTAAGGATGGCCCTCAGGATAGTGGTCTCAATTTAGTCCCTCCTTACATATAAAGACTATCGTTAATTAGCACCTTTTAGGCAATTTTGGGCAAAAAGCATGGGGGATAAGCTGGGTCTGTTTGTGCTCTGGGTAAAGAGAAATTTGATTCAGTATACTAGCGTATTCCCACTCCTAAATCTAGTTGAAACAGAACATTTCATGTAAAAGAAAATATAAAGGCTCCTTTTATCCACCTCCTTCACAAAACTTGTACCAAAGAATCAGAGGATACAGATATGATAGTACAGTGTTCTATTCCTTTCATCCCTGATCAGTGTGAAAAATCCTTAAAAAATAGTTACTGAACTGTTACAAAGTGAAAGAAAGTGAGAATCGCTCAATTGTGTCCAACTCTCTGGGACCCCCAGAGAAGGCAATGGCACCCCACTCCAGTACTCTTGCCTGGAAAATCCCATGGATGGAGGAGCCTGGTAGGCTGAAGTCCATGGGGTCGCTAAGAGTCAGACACGACTCAGCGACTTCACTTTTACTTTTCACTTTCATGCATTGGAGAAGGAAATGGCAACATACTCCAGTGTTCTTGCCTGGAGAATCCCAGGAACAGAGGAGCTGGTGGGCTGCTGTCTATGAGGTTGCACAGAGTCAGACACGACTGAAGTGACTTAGCAGCAGCAGCAGCTCTGGGACCCCAATTCTGCAGGCCAGAATACTGGAGTAGGGTATCTGTTCCCTTCCCCAGGGGATCTTCCAAACCCAGAGATTGAACCCAGATCTCCCGCATTGCAGGCAGACTCTTTACCTTCTGAGTTACAGAGAATTCAAGGGGAATTCCCTGAATTCTCTGCATGCTCATTGCCAAGGGCAAGGGTTCAATCCCTGGTTGGGGAACTAAGATCCCATAAGCTATGGGTATGGCCTAAATAAATAAAATTCAGGGCTTTTTATTTTTACAAAAAAAAAAACACATGCCTTTCGATGATGGTTTTACAATGTCACTATTCTCTAACAAGAAGGGGTTGACTTATTTTGCACAGATGTGGAGTCTCTAACCTGAAATAAGATATTTCACTTCTAGTGAGTGTGTCTCAGTAGAGACCGGCACTTTTAGTGGGAAAGCCTAGTTTTATTAGTTAACTAGTTTCTCCAAATTCTGGATGGTGTTTAAAGTAGGATTTTTATAGAAGAAATACAAGGCAACACTAGCTTTAGGTTCCATTATTTATATGCTTTTCACCTTTGCTTATTCAAAGTAATTAAAAAAATACATGGAGTGTTCCTTTAATGGCCATTGATGGAAATGATGACCACTTGGCCTGGGGTTAAGTGCCTGTTTGTTCAACTAAAGTAAATTCAGTTTGAAGGCCAAAAATTCTGTGAGAAAAATACAATTAAATCAATTTGAAGTCAATTGGAAATTGACAAGGTAGTTTAAATTCTATCTGCAAGTTTTGTGCCTAAAATTATTCCTGTAGACAGCAGTATTTACTTGCAAACTTCTCTGGTCACCACACTCAGTAAGAACTAAGTTTTACATTATGAGCTAGTATGTCTAAGTCACACACACTTAGACATTTGTGCCACATGTATGTGTGTCTGTTTTAAGCTCCACCTTATTTCCAACTATACCAGTATATTTCTTCATGAAAGAGAAAGAAAAAACCTTCATGAAACAATAGAGTATGAAGCACTGTGGTAATTTCTAATCTACTTAACTACATTTTGTTATAAATAAACTACCTATTATATGCTAAATTAATTTTATCAGCCACTAATAATTATGAACATGTTTCAACAATGATGCAGATTAAAGCTGATTTTAAAAGTTACTTGGGGAAAGAAGGTGATTTTACTTTTTTGAAGTATGAATAAATATTAGTTCAGTGCTATCCTGAAATGTCCTTATGGTCATTTTGCTTTATATAATTATTAAATTTTTCTTCACACTCTCCTCTATCCCAAATAATTTTAATTATTCTACTTCCTAGAATTTCTGTATTTATTTTAATTAATATTTTAATATTTTCTGTCTTTATAGGAAGACATCTATAAGTGGAGGGCCTTGAATATGGGATGTTGCAGGTGGAAAATAAATGTACTTTGAAAAAAAAAAGAAATGTACTTTGATATTAGTTCTGTATTTATCCATTCATTTAACAAGGATTTATTAAGCATTCAGAGACTACGCTAGGGTTATAATGAGGGCTAACATTTATTGAACATTTAACACGTATTCAGTACAGTTATAAGCTCTCTAGAGAACCCTATGAAGGAAGTGCAATTATTATCTCAATTTTGCTGGTGAGGAAACTGTGCCATAGGGAGATTAATTAATCTTTGTCCACTTGAAACCCAATTGAACTCAGAAATTTTAACTTCAGAACTCATCCTCATAATCACTTTATTCTCAATCATTTGTTACCATTGACCAGATGATGAAAGACACAAACCCACCCTCAAGGAGATACAAGAATAAATAGACTTTTAAAATTGGTATTCCCACTTTGGTATAATAAGTCCTGTGATATGTTCCATGTATGAGAACAGATGTTTTTAACCCTGGAGGTGATCAAAGCTAAGGCAGAAAATGTTCAGCAAGGAAAAAAAATAATGTTTTATAATTATTTCAGGACAGAGTCAACTCATATGTTTATAGACTGCTTTTCTACTTATATCTGAATGCATTTGATACATTTGAGATATAAATATGCAGGAAAATGTATGTTTTTGTTTTATTTTGTTTTTGAAAGTACTATTTTTGCCAATGTTTTGACAAAGTAGCCAAAGCTAGTAAATTTTTTGGGAAGTTTGCCAACAGTTGTTTCACAGAATACTCATGGAAACTAGGAATAACAAGGGCCCAGCACTTTGTGAATGCAATAGTCATGGTGCCAGGTACTTGAGGTGTTAGTAGAAACCATGTATGTGCCCAGAGCTGAGAACACCACTGGCAAATGTTTCCAAAAGGAACCTGTTCAGTTCTGTATTTGCTTTGCTTTTTGGTGCTAATGTGTTTAGAAAATTTTTACTTAGATTGTGCACAGCCCCTATTTCAGTTCCTAAGACTTCCTAGAGACAAAGGCGGAAGGGATGAGGAAGGAAATAAGATGGGACTATTTATTTAGTTGCTTCTATCATTGCATAGATGAGGTAGGTAGGAAGTAGCCAAGTTGTCAGGAATCTGGTTTTGGCTAAGTTCCTCCATGGTACATGCTCAAGTGTGGTTTGAACAAGGGGGTTACAGTTAAGAAAACACAGACTGCTTTGGTTTCAAGAATGTTCCGTTGCAGGCAATGTTGTGTTGCCAGCTTACTGTATTCTGATGTGGCTGCTGCTGCTGCTGCTACTAAGTCGCTTCAGTTGTGTCCGACTCTGTGCGACCCCATAGACGGCAGCCCAACAGGCTCCCCCATCCCTGGGATTCTCCAGGCAAGAATACTGGAGTGGGTTGCCATTTCCTTCTCCAGTGCATGAAAGTGAAAAGTGAAAGTGAAATTGCTTAGTCGTGTCTGACTCTTAGCAACCCCATGGACTGCAGCCTACCAGGCTCCTCCATCCATGGGATTTTCCAGACAAGAGTACTAGAGTGGGGTGCCACTGCCTTCTCCGTCTGATGTGGCAGGTGGCACAAATGAAGTTTTACTGCATATACTAGAAAGAAAGCTGTGAGGTGACTGTTTCATTTAATAAATTGTAGATTTGGGGAACATGGAATATTTGTTCTAATGTGGGGTTTGCAAGGCCCCAAATTTCAGTATTTATTATCTTATTTGTTTTTAATAGGTTGAAAGAGAAGATCTTGAGTGACTGTTGTGAGTTAGGCTTTTAACATGGTCCATCAGGCTAGCTGGGGCTTTGCTGGTGGCTCAGATGGTAAAGCATCTGCCTACAATGTGGGAGACCTGGGTTCAATCCCTGGGTTGGGAAGATCCCCTGGAGAAGGAAATGGCAACCCACTCCAATATTCTTGCCTGGAAAATTCCATGGAGGGAGGAGCCTGGTAGGCTACAGTCCATAGGATCTCAAAGAGTCAGACACGACTGAGCAACTTCACTATCAGGCTAGCTGCTAACTATTTAGCAAATATGGGACTCCCACTTCCAGAACACTGAAAAAAATATGGTACTCTCTTAGAGCCCTATATGTCTGTATATCCCCAACTAACCACTAAGCACAAAATATACATATTTTACTCCCAAGGAGTTGACTATATGATGGGAGAAAGAGGTTTTATAGTTACACAATGTAAAAGATGCTAAGTGTCGTAAATATAAGATAGAACTAGTGCCATCTCCCTTCAGAGGAGGGAGAAAGTATTGCCAACTGCAGCATATATACATATACAGATATATGCATAGTCTTTCAGTGCATTGCAGAATACATCTCTACAGCATGAACATTTGTCTGCAAATGTTACTTTCGTATATGCACTTATATTTGCAGAGTACATTGATTCCCTCTAAATGCTCAATTCTATCCACCCCCATCATATAAAAGTGCTATATGCATAGACTGTCTTTGCTAATAAAGAAATATTATAAGAAAAGAGAGGTTTTTATTAAACTAATGCAATAACGACATTTTCTTTGAGGATTTAACACATCATTTTTAATAATAAAAATCAAATTGTCATTGTTGTGCCCTGTATACCTTTTATTCAAATCACACTAAATACTCTGCCTTCATGTCTAAGCAGTGCTCTAGGGGCTGATGGGGGAGGTGAGTAGTTTTTAACATAAGGCAAATGAATTTCAGCAGTCAGCTTTGTAGTGGGGTTGTAGATTATGAATATGGGAGCTAGGGAAACCTGTTTATATTTGTAAGCCAAGGGGAGAATGCCTCTCAGGAGTGTCTGGATGGAAATGAGACTGGAGATTAGGAAAGAACCAATTATGTTAGGTCAGCTTTCAGTGGGTAGGATGTCAATACTCTGTTCAGCCAAGTAACTGAGTTCACAGCTTCAACTAACTGTACATTAACCACTGGAATTGAAGCATTCACTTTGTATGATTAGACTAAGAATTTGGTATCACCTGGTTTTCATAAGAAGATACTAGTTCTTGGCTCATGTCAGCTGAAATCAGACATTTCAGAATTGTATTAGTTAAGACTAACTGATAAGCATGCAAAAGGGGTGGTGAAATGTGAAGAGTACCTTCTGAGGGAACTATGTGATGGGTCATGGTGGGTGGCAGGATATGTGGTTAGCCCATATGGGTCCCAAGACCCCTTCCACCTCTGACTTTCTGTAACTTTAATCTGTAATATGGGAGTGTGTGTGCCTTTTAACCTTGTTCGTTGGTTGTGGCATAATTTGTTTGGGTTGAAACCTAACATTTTCAAACTATAATATACTGTGCCTATGATATGATATCTGTGTGACATGATATATGAGTATTTTGGGGGTTGAATTACTTCAAAAGTTTATGTTATAACAAATATGTGAACAGAAATGTAGCTTACAGAAATGAAAATAGTCTCTGGCTAGTTTGAGGCTTTTTCCAAAGAGAAGCACTAGGGTTTGGCTGGGCCAGTTTTTTTAGCACACACCTGGTGTATATCACTTTAAAAAATAAATTATGCCTCATTAAATTACAATTAAATGGAATCATGATCATTTGTTTTTCTGGAAGGAAGATGTTTTGCATATTGAAAGCCTAATTTGTTGCAGGTGACAAAAAGGCTGAACAGATTACCTAATATCACTTCATTTGGGGGGTAATGTTTGCTGGTTAGTTTGTGTATACTCCAATAGTTCAGAATTCTTTTAATGTGGACTGTATTGTTTTCACTTCAGAAAGTCTTCTACTGCTTTACCCATTTTTGTACTGTGTTTTTTTAAGCTTTTAAGGAAACAGAAACTTCTTTTGATATTCTGGATTAGTCGTGCTCTTTCTTTTTGTTCAAATGTTCTAATACTGTCCAATCCTTCACTTAGTCTCCCTCTTTGCCTAGCCTCACCACTATGTCTATAGCTGCCTGTTAATATTATGTACATTTCAAATCCCAGCCAAGTTAAGTACCGCCTCTTCCAAAATGTTTTCCCTGAATACCGCAGTTGGCAATACGTTCACCCTCTTTTGAACTGAAATGGTACTAGTTCTATCTGAAATTTATGACACTCATCATCTTTTACATTGTACTTCTATAAACCACCATATAGTAAACTCCTTGGCAGCAGAATCTACGTCTTGGGAATCCTCCCATTCCCTTATGAGCTTTGTACCAAGTTGCAAATGAGAAATGAATTAATAGACTGATCTGTCATTCCTTGGCAATATGTATATTGAATTTGGGGGTTCTCTAGGTAATCATTGGGAGATATAGCCTAATTGTTGAGAATTTCTAATGTCTGAGAGGTATGAAAAAGAGGTATCTGTTAAAATCTAGTCAGTAATGACCTTTGGTGTCCTCTCCTGCAGTGGCTGGGAGTTCTGATGGGCTCAGGCTCAGATTTCCTAAACCCTGGCCCAGGCTTGGGTTCTCTTCTTGTTCTTAAACGAGTAAAGGCCCATCAAAGGCGGTTTCTCACCTGTCCCAGACAAAGTTTCAAGGGCTAGTGTACAACCTTGGAAGTAAATCTTACAGAGCTAGTCATGGTAATGTTTCCCAGATATTTCTGAGCATGTATTTTGCACACTAGCAATTTGGAGCCAACTATATAAATTGTTGAAGGAATATGAAAGTCATAATAATGTAAATAAGAAAGTGCTTCAACAGAAATGGCAGATTCAAAAACTCTAAGGTCATTTAATTTATCACAAATAAGTATTATTAAAATACTAGAAATCATAAGCATATTGATTTTTCTGTTTAAAAATTAGCCCCAGTTTTTGTTGTTGTTGTTGGTCACATTGCACGGCTTGCAGGATTTTAGTTCCCTAACCAGGGCTCAATCCTGTGCTCACCACAGTGAAAGCACTAACAGTGGTTAGAGTCCTAACTACTGGACGACCAGGGAATTCCTGGCCCCAGCTCTCTGTTTTTCCTTTAGAGATAACCTGTATTAGCAATGAAGCTAGATGGCATTGTATTATCTCTTGTTTGTGCTTTGAAATATTTTGCTTTTATTGAATTTTTTGCCAGCCTCATGTATTGTTTGCTGGTGCTGGAAATATTTTGGAGTTTACAAAACTCTCCATTAAAGGATGAGGGAGAAGGCCAGTGAGAGGCTCTTTTTGCCCAACTCCCTTCTTTTGTCAGTGACCTGTAACCCAAGAGCTGTGGTGGAAGGTGCCTTTCTCCCCTGTGCAGAGGCTTGTTTTACTCCTTTTCAGTCAACATGTTTCTTGGTCTTACACAACCTCAGCTAACACCACAGAGAGAATTGTTTATAATCTCTCCCCTGAGAAGGCTCTGCTGCCTATGATGAGGAAAATACTTAATGACCGCTTTACTCAATACTTACAATATGTTTTAATAAGATTACTGATATGAAATTTTAATAAGCAATATCCTGGTTAATTTATTAATTTCCCTCAGTTTTCACATTCTCAATATTCATGACCTTTCTATTCATAAAAGTATATTTTTATTTGCAATGCCCAGGTACCACGCCATATTCTCTATAGCTCAGGCTGCATAATGGGAATGTCCATGTGATACCTCCTCCCTGGCCGGTTGATCATTAAAATGCCAGACAACTGAGTGGCAAGGGCTTTAGAAATATTTATGTAGGATAAATTATTAATTTATGTTCTATTCAAGACAGTTTCAATATGATAAGCATTTACTTATCTTGATAATTAGATGGAGTGATTTGTGGTATATTTAAGTCATGCCATACATTTTCTTCTGATTTTTTTTTCCCCATGATGATTTTAAACTAACTAAATAAAACATGCTTTACATTCATATGCCTGTAGAATTTTGGCTATATTTTTAAAAATCACTGTTGAAATAGTTAAAAGCACATAACCGAAATGAAGAGGGTTCAACAAAACTACTAAAACTCTTCTTGTGCCCACCAGTTAGCCACTTGTTATTGAACATGTCTGAGGTAAAAGGAATCTGCTTTGGGACCAGGGCTACACAGATGAGACTTGAAGTAAATAATTTAGAACAGTGTTCTCATTCTCTGGGGCAATTCATGGAGGCAGCACTGGCCACCTTGTTGGTTTGAGACTTTATCTTCAATTAGGCGAATGAGACAGAGGCAACAGTATATCCACCAACCCCTGAAAATACAAATATTGTGTCTCATTCACTTCGGAAATGATGCTGATGAGCAGTCATTTACAAGGATGCTTTGTCTTGATTTCTCTTAGAGATGAATTCATTTCCCTGTATGGTTGTCCAACATGTAAAAAATGCAGGGGTAGGAACTCCACAATTTCCATGTGGGGGAAAAAAGGTAAACCACGCTGAACAAAAAGTAAATAAAAGAACTCTGCCCTTCAGAGTGATTTTGTTTTTTATTGATTAGGAATAAACAGATTTACAGTTTTGAACCTGGTCCATGAGAACAAAATTTTTTTTTGTTGTTTCAGTATTTTACACACAAGATCTTTGCCACAATATCCTCCACAATTTGTCAAAATAATTTCACAGAAGAAGTTTACAAACTTTGCCTTTGAAAGATCTTAACATATAATCATCATAACCAGGATAAAGAATATATCCATGCATATCCTAAAGCATTTCCAAATTTGGTAGTCTGACATTTGGTAAAATGCTAAAGTTACTTATTTTTTGGGGGGGCGAGGTCAGAGAATAAAGAGTTTTAATTTTTCATCTCATTATTTATACTATTATTTATCTTTTTTTAAAAACTTTTTATTTTGCATTGGTGTATAGCTGATTAACAATATTGTGATAGTTTCAGGTGAACAACAAAGGGACTCAGCCATACATACACACATATCCATGAGAGAGAGAGAAAGAGAGAAGGGAGTGAGTGCCAGCTTGTCCTCCGGGTGTAGAGTTCATCATTAAAGAAAGCTCAGAAAATAGCAATCTTAGTATCTTTTTGTATTAGAAATTGGTATTGGTTGTATTTTAATTTTTTATTTTATTGAAGTACAATTGATGTACAATGTGTTAGTCTGTGGTATATAGCAAAATGATCCATATATATATGCATACATATTTTCTGTATGTATGTGTGTATGTATTTTGTATTCCTTCTCATCGTGGCCTATTACGAGACACTGTGCTATACAGTAGGACCTTGTTGTCTGTCTGTTTTATGTATAGCAGTTTGCATCTGCCGATCTCAAACGCCTAATTTAGCCCTCCCTTGCCCTTTCCCCTTTGGTAACCATAAATTTGTTTTCTATATCTGTGAGTCTGTTTCTGTTTTGTAAATAAATTCATTTGTATCATATTTTAAATTCTACATATACGTGATATGACATTTGTCTTTCTCTGTTGGACTTACTTCACTTAGTATGATAATCTCCAGGTCCGTCTGTGTTGCTGCAAATGGCATGATTTCACTCTTTTTCATGACTGATTAGTATTCCATTGGGTGTATAGGAAAGTAGTGTTGAAAATTGTTATCCCTCTTGCTTCTGCATGTATTAATTTGGAGATGTTTGTCTTAGAAGCAAGAAAGAAAAGTGAAAGTGAAGTCACTCAGTCATCTCCGACTCTTTGCGACCCCATGGAGTGTAGTCCTCCTTCCATGGGATTTTCCAGGCAATAATCCTGGAGTGGGTTGCCATTTCCTTCTCCAGGGGATCTTCCCAACCTAGGGATCGAACCTGGGTCTCCTGAACTGTAGACAGACGCCTTACCGTCTGAGCCACCAGGGAAGTCAAATCATTATTAATATATCAAGTTGCTTAGTCCAAGTGGAAAGTAGGATAACTTAAGGCAGAACTGACTTTTAATTTCAGAAAGAGAATTAATACCTAGATTGTATAACATTTTCTGGAAGACAGGTGTCTCACTTGTTGCTTCTTTCTGAAAACATGACAATAAATCAGGATTTTCTTAGAATCATTTCACCAGTAGGATAGTTGTATATACCTGCCCTACCCTACCTTGGCCTTTCCTTGGGCATGTATGCATGCAGACACACACTTCTTAACATTTTTTTCTAGCTTCATTGTGTGGCACATTATATTCCCATTTATAAAGACTTTTCTAATCAAAGTAATGACAACCAAATTGGCAGAACTATCAGATGGCATACCTTTTGTAAGTTTCTTATAGTAAAATTGTCTTACATGGTGTTTTGGGTGGTGATTACCTCCTGGAGTGCTGATAACTATGTTTATTTCACAGATGCATATTTCTGTGACATTTGGTTTACTATCTTATAATATATTACTTCTAAAAAAAGTTTGCCTACCTTACCCTGAGGATTGTTGGCCAACTAGAGGTAGTAGTGTGTTTCTTTTACATCCAATGCCTTTTGGCCTATTGGCCAAATATGGCCTATTTAGCCATAGATTACAAATCTGATAGTATTTCTTTGCATTAACATTCCCCTAAGTGGAAATATCTTTGGCATCTACTTTTTAGAATTTGGGGTTATCCTCATCTCTTGTAAGACTCAGAAGTTAACATCTTAGCTCTTTCTGAGGTATCATCCTAGGGCCTGATCTCATATTGCCCTGAGAAGGGATGTTAGCTGGGAATGCCTTTATGTAATAATCTAACAAGTGTGCAGAATGGAGGGGCTTCCCAGGTGGCTCAGTGGTGGAGAATCCACCTGCCAATGCAGGAGACCTAAATTCAATCCCTAGGTCAGGAAGATTCCCTAGAGAAGGAAATGGCAACTCCGGTTTTCTTGCCTGGGAAATCCCATGATCAGAGGAGCCTGGTGGGCAGCAGGCCATAGGTTCACAAAGAGTCAGACACGACTGAGCAACCGAGCACACATGCACATGCAGGATGGGAATGGATCAGCTTTTGCCTCGAGTACTGTGATGTCCAAACTCAGGTCTTCAGCCTTTTTCTTGAGTCCATACTACTTTTCTTTCGACTTGTCAGCATTTTTCTTTTCTTTGTGAGTTCTCTGTGAGCAGAGCACACGAGAACATTAAGTTCCTATGTAAAGCGTTCCATTTGGATGGGTCACACAGTCAGAAAGTATCTGAGCCTATCATGGTGTTCTCTGAGGTGTGCTGTGGCCCTTCACCAGATTGCAGCCACACTTTCTGTCGCTTCAGTGGTGGAATTGGAGTGTCCCCATGAGGGCATCTCATAAAAAGGTTTGGGTGCCCTCTGGTACGCATGCAAGGAAACCTATTAAGTATGTGGATTGGGAAGCTCATAGAGGGTTAACACAAGTTAGAGCCACTTGCTTTGTGTCTTTTTTTTTTTTTCTCCCCCACAAGTAATATCTATATTGAAAACAGTGGCCGGTCACACAGAAATTCAGCCAAACTTTTTTTTTTTTAAGTCGATGTAAATCTCCCATGCTGTTTAAATGTCGGAACTAAATTTACCAAACTTGGCAGATTTGTAAAGCTGAGCAGGACTGCCAAGTGTTCCCAGTTTCAAGCAGAGAGAGTTCTAACAGTTCCTGAAATACTTGTAGGAGGCACCTGGTGGTAATTGCAGTTTCATAATTCTTCCCAAGCGCCTACCTTGCTAGCTGGCATCTCTGTACACTGCTGATTATTACAGTAATGATAAAGTGTCAGAATAGAATGGTCCAAAATAACGCAGAGCCCCCAGGAGCCAAGCACAATCCCTCCAAATCTTCTTGCTTGAGAACTGTCAGGAATTAGACCGAGGTTCTTGACATCACAGCCAGCTGGTTATACCAAACAAAGGGGAAGGGTGCGGGGGTGGGGTGCGCCAGACAGAAACCGCACCACATACCTGGCCTACTTTTTTTTTTCCATTTAATCAGGGGTTGTTGTCTGAGATTCTGCGGAAGGAAGAAGACCCTCGGACAGCATCTCAGTCTCTTTTAGTAAACCTGAGAGCCATGCAGAATTTCCTCAACCTGCCTGAAGTGGAGCGGGACCGCATATACCAGGATGAGAGAGAGCGGAGCATGAACCCCAATGTGAGCATGGTCTCGTCAGCCTCCAGCAGTCCCAGCTCCTCCCGAACCCCTCAGGTGAGATATTCCCTCCACTGACTTTTCACTCTTTGCCTTAGAAACATCTTGCCTTCACTGATACTCTGTTTTCCCTCGAAAACTAAGAGATATAATTCTAGGACTTCTTAATCCGCTGAACATGTGAGTTAGAGAATGTGAAACTCTGACCCTATACTAGTGGTTATCCTTTACTGTACCATCCATGCCATTTCTCTCCCTTTAAAAAAGTTCCATTCTTCCATATATGGCGGGGGTGGGTGGAAGGATAACGGCTAGATGTCTGCATACAGCTGTTTGGTTATCAAAGAAGGGAGTAGGGGATTAGTGTTGAAGCTAAGTTTGCATAGGAAGCATACTGCTTTCCTCCAATTGTGTATTTATTTGGATGGAGATAGGGTAGTTGGGGGCTGGGGACAGGTAGAGCAGTCCAAGTTCTGCTTGATGTAACCTGAAAGAAACGAAATCCGTGAGGAAGCTGTGTGTGATGGAAGCATGCATGTGCTGTGGCTAGATCAGAATGACTGGGAGCTCATTCAGTGATTCTGTAGAAAATGGTGGGAAGGTAGACCTTCATGTTTTCTTTCCTGCAGTGATTCCCACAGGATCCTGGCTCAGCTTTCCATCCTTCTTTCCTCCATGCTTTAAAAGCATTCTGTTCTCAGGTCCTTCTGCAAATGCATACATCTATTAATAGTAATGTGTGCTTTAGAAATTTTAACTGAAGGGTCAAGTTCTCAAGTAGCCAAGAGTCATTTCCAACTCAGATCTGAGGGCACTCCTTCTTAGCCCACTCCCTACTTCCCTTCTAGGGCTTCCCTGGTGGCTCAGATGGTAAAGAATCCACCTGCAATGCAGGAGTCCTGTGTTTGATCCCTGGGTTGGGGAAATCCCCTGGAGGAGGGCATGGCAACCCACTCCAATATTCTTGCCTGGAGAATCCCCATGGACAGAGGAGCCTGATGGGCTACAGTCCATGGGGTCACAAAGAATAGGACATGACTGGGAGACTAAGCACAGCACAGCTACTTCCCTTAGACTTCTCAGGTGGATAAGTGGTAAAGAATCTGCCTGCCAGTGCAGGAGACACAAGAGACTTGTGTTCAGTCCCTGGGTTGGATAGATCCCTTTGAAGAGGATGGCAACCCACTCCAGTATTCTTATCTGGGAAAGCCCATGGACAGAGAAGCCTGTCCATTGTTAAAGGGCTACAATCCCGGGGTCACAGTAAGACACGACTTAGCGACTAAGAATGTACACACGCAGTGTTTCCCGTAAACTTTTACTAATCAGCGGATTTATAGTAAAGTCATCTCGTTTACTGTTGCTGGCATGGTTTCAAGTTCCTTCTTGAGTTATAGTTTTCAAACCAAATATTTAACAGTTGTACATTTGTACGAATCAGAAAATTGGGTATGCTGAAAATGTGATTTTTTTTTGGCTTAGATACATATAGTTTTGGATTTAGGAGTTTGTTTTCTGGCAAGGTCTAAGGAACTGATTAAGCAGAATTTTATTCTAATAGAAATATTTGAGCTTTTTCAAGTACATTTATTTTTTTCCCACACATCTTAACTCTCTTTATATTTTTACACTCTGCAATAGATTTTTAATTGAAGATCATTTTTTATCATGAACTGCCAAATTGTGATACTTAGACCTTAGTGAATTATGAATTTTAGTTACTGTTAAACCAAAACTAAGACGCTTGACTGCTTACTTTGGACTAGTGAAGCCAAGTTTTTTTACTTTTATTTTTTTAAATTTTGGGGCATACATGTTGAGCTATTGAGTTGGGCGAGTTGTTAATTTGCACTAATATTTACTTCTATTAAATTCACCAACATTTTTGCCACTTTTGAAGCCCATTAAGCTATTACAGAAGAATCCAGCCATGCTTCATGGCCATTTAACTGGGCAACTTTTCTCAGAAAGTCACTCCTTCTTGTTAGAAAATCACACATGTCTGTGTGTTTTGTTTTCCACTCCTTCATAATATTTTTCTAACAAGATTATATCTTAGGCATCTTTTCAAAGACCTGGTAGCTTTCAGAGCCAGACCAACTTACAAGGCTACACAGTTAAGGCCAATATTTTGTTTTTTTGAGCAGAAGAAAATCCCTAGATAAAGGTGTCCTTTAGAGGCAAGTTTAACAGGGAAATTGATCATTTAATTTCACAGCTTGGAGATTTTTGAAAATAAATGTTAAATATTTTTTCTCAAAATATATTTGAGAACATGGTCATGGCACTGACAGTTTTACATTGTCTGGAACATCCTTCTTTTTCTGCTGGTTAAGCACTGAGAGAATTATTAAAGATATTTAAAACATTTCATGATTACCTACTTAATCAAAATTCTTTATAGAACTGTCTCCGTGGTGTAGATACAGATTACTGTAAGGCTTTCATTGTGCACACAAATGCAGAGAGGTGCCACTGGTTCCGTCTTTGAGCTGGAGCCAGCATTCCAGGGCACACACACACAAGGTCTTGCATAGGTCCATGGAGATTATTTTCCAGACCCAATAGCACTTTATTACTGGTTTAAAACAAATTGAAGAAATTTCAAATTCAACCCCTACAGTCTCTTCTAATAATCCTTCAACAGGCCAGTATTCTTCAGTGCATTTAATGATAACAAAGCAACAGAGAAGGATAAGAATGATCATTTATTGAGCACTTATTATATCATGTATTGTGAATATTTTGCATGGATTTAGATCCTCACCATTTTGCATTGTTGTTCCTATTTTACAGATAAGGAAACTCAAGTTTAGGTAGGTTAAATACCTCATGTAATATAAATGGTTGGTAGAGTTAGGATTTCAGTTCTGATTATTCTGATTCTAAGGTCTGGGTCCCTAAGCATATATTTCTCTGCTTTGACTTTAGCTCTCAGTGTTCCAGAAAAGATTTGATCAGTTAGTTAACATGATGTTAAGTCAGTGAGGCTAATAAAAAACCTGCACTGAGAAAGGCAGAAATGGTATGCAAAAACATGCACTCAGTAGGGAAAACACTCTGGATTAACTAGAAGTTTTAAGAAGAAAAATGAGTCTTCTTGAAAAAGATGGGAGAGGATTAGAGTGTTATGGGAAGACCTGAAACTCCAGGGCAAGAAGAAAAGTATAAAAACAGCACCAGTGTAAACTGGAGGTTTTGGAGGCAGAGTAGCACAGTGGTCCATGAACTTGTGCTTTGGAGCCTGAGGGACTTGAGTTCAGATCATGGTTATTTCACTTGCTGCTGCATATCCTTCCAGCAAATTATCTTCTTTTATTTTCAGTTGTCTTCATCTCTAAAGTGAAAATAATAATGTTTAACTCACTGTGTTCTTATAAAGAATAAAATGTGATGACAAAAGTAAAACGCTTTCTGGAATGCCTGGCACATAAAAAGTATGTGTGTATCAGTTATTCTTATTATTACTTTTCAGTAATTAGAAAACAATATGAGACGGGAAGGTCACAGGAGAATGGCAGAAGTCACTGAGTGCTTGTAGGAACCAAAGCTTTCTTTTAAAGTTAGGACGTGACCCTGGCTTCAAGACATCATTGAGAATGATCCCACGGTGTCCACACTGTATGCCAGGTCTCTAAACCCTGCATACTATCAGTCCAGTGGGGAAACAGCTCAGGACATCCAGAGAGGGAAATTAGTGGTTTAGGGGTCTAGGGTGGGTGGGGACAAAAAGAAAAAAGCTCACTTTAGACCAAATCAGCTGTCGGTGCTCAGGAATCTGAGGGTGGGGACAGACTGTTTCCTTTGTCTGGTGGCCCTGGGTTCTGAGAAGGCTGCCCAGCCCCGCTCCTTACACAACATAGTTTTCTGGATCAAGTAGGTTCAAACATTTTAGGGTTATCCTAACTCCAAGAAGTACAGACACCTTTTATATTGTCCTTCATTTGTCTCTGAAGCTGATGGGAAATCATTCAATTAAAACGAGCATGGCAGAATACATAAAACCAGAATATGAGTTTAAGAAAATGAAAACAGCACTTCAAAGGCATTCTGAAGCCTAGTTTTATGAAATGAAATTTTGTTTCATTTCCACTGATTTCCTAGGTGAAATTAGGTGACTGTCTGGGTAGCATAATGATGATAATGGGGGGAAGCCATACATACTCAAATGACATACGTAAAGCTTTAATAAAGAATGAGAGAGACTCAGGGGAGCGCATTAAATTGAGTAATAATTTATTATTTAGAGACCTCTACCCATTTACTCTTTTTTTTTTTTTTTTCTGGAAGATTGACTCTTCCTCTAAGGTGTTCTGTTTTCAGAAGGAAAAAAGTAACCATGTGTGTGTTCTGCATGCTTGTGTTGCAGTTAGGTGATGGCTTGAGTTTGGTACCCAGAGTAGCCATCCTACCTGCGAACCGTCTCAGCTACTGTGAGGGGAACAACAGGGTTGACAGGACTCTGCATGTCCTATAGGAATGCACTGCAATTATTTCCAATCACAATTAACCTGATTAGAATAATGGACAGGAAGTGTCCCTCTGTAGCTAATGTGGTTTGGCATCAGCTGACTGAAATCCTTTGATAATTTCTGCACAGATGGCTGGGCTGAATGCAGCACTTTTTAAATTATTATTTTCATGGTCTCTTGGTAGGCCAAAACCTCGACACCGACAACAGACCTCCCCATTAAGGTGGACGGCGCCAACGTCAACATCACAGCTGCCATTTATGACGAGATCCAACAGGAGATGAAAAGGGCCAAGGTGTCTCAAGCCCTGTTTGCCAAAGTGGCTGCAAATAAAAGTCAGGTGAGTGGATTTTTAAAGAGCAAAAGTGAGGCTGGAATTAGACTGTTCTCCTCCTCCCACCAATAAAAATACATCTGTTCCTATAATAATAATAACAATAATAATCCCTAGGGAACCTGTCACGTTCTTGCCTTTTGCGCTACAGTTTGCTTTTATTCCCATCAGGGTTCACAATAAAGACTAAGTCAAAACCCAGATTTTTTTTCAAGTTTTTTAAATTTTTTTCAAAAAGAATCAGCCTTGAGGGATATCTCTCCCAATTCTGAATACTGCTGTGTATGCTTTTTTCCTTTCTTTTGGGTATTTGAGCAAAACTTGGTGTGTTCAGAACAGCATCTTCCTGAGATCAAGTTTTAGCCAGGTCTCGTCACCTCTCTTATTCCCACCAGGGGAATGGATGACTTTGTTATAATAACTGCTTTTCAACCCAGCCCCAGAGACACCTTGCAATGTCAGGTGTTTCTTTTATGTAGAGAATACAGTTGTTTTTCCAGGAGAAAACACACATCGGGGACTGCAGAGTAAGTGCTGAGATCTTTTAACAGAAAAACAGAGAAGCTTATCCAGTACAATTTTGCAGAGTGCTGCGATTGTGGGGAATGGAATGCTCCAGGGAGAAAGTAGACAGATGCTTAGGTTTTTATTTCTGAAAGCAGCAACAGTTGAAGGGCTGTACTATCTGTTTCAATTTGTTTAAAGCGACAACTACTGCCCTATCCTAGAATGGGTTATGTTGAGGTGCCTACTTATTTATTTCTGGGTTGAACAATTACTCAGATGCGAGGTGAAGGAAACAAAAGTTAGTTAAAGCTTAATTTTGAGAGTCCTTTGATTCAGAGCTTGATTTCCTCTGTGGGCTTGCATGACAAATGCTTTCATCCCTACATATGTAAATGGTAAAATGGTCCATCCTCTCCTGAACAGATCTGCTTTGTGCTGTAGAGAAAAGAAGTTACTGAATATGTTTTAAGCAACATGGTTTTTAATGAAAATTAAGTTTTTAAAATGATAGCTAAATGCTGTATGTTTACTAATTATATGGTTTGGGGAATAGACTTTTTTTACCTGTAGTTTTGCAGTAACCTAAATTACTTTTTTTCAGATTTTAATAAAAAGACAGCAGTAGAATATTCAGCAATTTTGAAGAGGGTTGAAATATTTGTTTTCCCTATTCAATTTTGATGTCATGATTTTTCCAGATTATTCTTTCTCTCATCAATGAAATCATTGCAATGTAGTTGGCTAAGATATCATGTCCAATCATAGTATGAAATACATGAAAAGAAAATACCATAGAGCCTTCTTAAACTGTTAAATGCATAAAATCCCATGTACCACATGGCAAAATATAATGAGAGTTGGAGCTGTTAAACGAATAAAGCTGTTAAATGCATAATGCCACTTGGCAAAACTACTGTGCATTTAATGGTTTTCCACTGTGTAATAAAGGACATATGTGGTAAATGTGCAGTAAGTATAAAACTACACAATTGCTTTTGCAAACCTGCCCCGTAGTCGTGACTTGATGTAAATATCAAAGTTGCACTCAGTCCTCCTTTTATAGCTGCTTTCTAGAAAAACTCAAGGCCATAGTCTAAGCACTTGATTCAGAATGCTGTCATCTCCCTGTTGACTTGGTACTATTGCTTCTGAAAAGAGTGTTGAGTCCAGCCTCCCTAAGTAGTTCAGGTGGCTGATTGAAAACTGTGTTTGCCAGTTGGCACAAATGTAGCTCTCCAAATTCTTATTGCCTGCAGAACTCAGTAGCCCTGTTTCTGTAGAGCTTGGAGTGAAATATAGTTCTAGGACCTGATGTGCTAAAAGGTGAGATTGAGCCTAAATGGAGATAAGATGCTTTGTCTCTTGTTTGTTTTCCATTAGGGTGGTGATTTCATTCACATTTATGAATAAGGAACTTTATTTGTAAACAGCTGACAGAGATTTGCAAATCAGGTGTTAAGTGTCTTAAAAACGGCACTGTCAAACAAAATAAACTTAGCTGATAGTTTCAAAGGCAATTTAACGTAAGATATTCGCTCTGCTTTGTAAGTACTACTGGCATTTGCTTGATAAAAAGCATCCTTAATGAAATCAACGGCATGATGTTGTACCTTGCACTTGTATTTGGTACATGTCCATAAGGGTTTTGTGTGTGTGTGTGTGTGTGTGTATGGAGTGACTGAGGAAGTAAGGGTACTCCATTCTCTTGGAGGTAAAATTAGAAGAACCTTGAATAGGAACTCTTGTTCCTATTGGAGTGGGTTTGAGCCTAGAAGGCCCTGTTCAAACACACATACTAACCCCTCCTCTTCCTTTTTACATGTCTTAAAATAGAAAGGAACCCTCCATTAAATCTCATTCATTCCTTGCTATGAATTGCCGTCATCATAATAAAAATAGTAACCTTACACTGCCTGTGTGTTAGGCAAGCTTTGAATGAAGAGTAGGAAAAGGAGAGGACGTTTTTAGAGATTGAGAGTGGTGGGGCAAGGGGTTCCTCGAGGGCTGTAAGAGTTTAGAAAACAGGCATAGTTGGAGGAGGGGTTCAGAAAAGGAGCTAAGAGTGACAAACATTGGCAGTTATGCCTGTGGTCCTATTGGTGGAAACAATATTACTGGAAAGTGTGTGTTTCCTTAGTGTGTGGGTGACATAAGGGTGCATTTGTAGGGTTGAAGACCACCTGTTCATTTAATTGGTCTCCGGCTCCTTTGTCATGGCCAGGCCAGCCCATCATCCAATTCCACTGAGTGCCTCTGGTCTGATCCTTGGCCTTTTCTTCATGTGAGAGAAGCCAAAGAAAGCAAAGCAGGGGGCAAAGTATGCTTACATACATTTCACCTTTTACTTGTTTCATTTTCTATTTAGGATCAATTTTAGGTGTTGTGTGTGTGTGTGGATGTGGATGTGGGTTCTGAAGACTCTCTTTTCTTTCTGCAGAATATTCAGATTATTGGTCTTCATGGGATGGGATGAACTATGGTCAATGGTTGTTCTCTGTGAACTAGGAGTTGGGGGTCCTCAGTAGGAACCATAGTGTAAGGGCATATGGCATTTCCCTCACAACTTCAGCATGGCCCTACATACAAAGGGCCCCCAGAGAATAAGCACCCCAGTGTGCAGTCTAAGTGACTACAGGAACTCAGTGTCCCAGTCCCTCAGATTCTGTAGTTACTCTCCCACTCTCCCTTCCTCCCCAAGTGCAGTTTATCACATGTGATCTGGAAAATGGAAATCCAGCAGGGAGCAAACACAGTGACCTGTGTGGCACCCCCACTGCAGTGCTCCAGGGATGGCCATGTGCTTCGTGACAGCATCTTTAGCTACATCTCTTTCTGGTGACATCAGCTGCCCCTTTCCCCAGATGTTAACTCACTATTTCTCTCCTCTCCTGCCTGCTTCTCTTTTTTATATTGCTTTCAGTATTCAACTCATGGAATGCTGAGGTTGATCTGAGCTTGGCTTTATTTTGAAAGGAGAGTGAAACTTTATTATTTTATACCCAAAGAGCCAACTCTACATATGTCTTTTCCTATTAGGTTTGGGTGGAAATAGAGTAGGTAGAGGAATGGGAATGGACCTATTCCTGTTCTACTTTGCCTTCATTAAACAAGTAAAACAAATGAATAAAAATGTTAGAAGGGCACTAGGTTTGCTTTCTTTTTTTCTTTTCTCTCTCTTTTTTTGGCGGGGCAGGAGGGTCTTGCTTTCTGTTATTAGGAAGGTAGAGAGAAGCTGAAACACTGCAAAAAAGGGAAATAGACAACCTGGTTGTAAAGCTCAGTTGGTGGTAATGAAAGAGCCAATCCCAGAGTCTGCTGGTATAAAAGAGGGAGTGACCTGGGAATAAGGGGTAGGGGGTCTCTGAAGGGATGACACTGTAGGATGTCCTCATCATCGCCACCAGGATTTAAAAACCCCTACTAGTCCTTCCTGCCCTACATGCCTTCCAGGCCCACAGGCTGCAGGAGCTACTGCTAGGATCAGGAATGAAGGAGTCCTCACTCCTGCTGCAGAAGAGAGAGGGAGGCACAACTGTGACCCCACCACAGTGGGGAAAGAGTTTCTGGCACAATTCTGAAATAATTTCCTCCATAGAAGATGTATTCTTCGTGGTGACTGGGTTTCATGGTGTATACTTTATGAATGCTATGATTAAAATAGATTTTGTGTACTGATTGGCCTTTATTCCTTATCATTGTCTCACCAAGAAAAGAAATATATATATATATATATATTTCATATTCCATGTTCTCACTTACTGACTTAACAAACTGTAATCCTAAGTAGAAGGCTTCTTAAACTTTAGATGTAGATTATAAACACAGATTTTATTAACATTCTTTATTATAAAATATTTCCATATAGATGATCTAATTTGACTAACAAGTTAAATGATTTAAAATACACAGGACTCTGTAGCAGATCCTTTTAAAGGTAAAAGTAAAGATAGACAACTGTACATAACGAAAAATAATTGGTATATCATTCGGTTTGTTTCCTTCCTTTTACTAATCTTTGCTATTGGAGTTTATATCACATTCAGTATAGTGCTAACGTGTTTTCTTCATTCAATCATGAGTTACCATATTAATTTTTGCTTTTGTATGTCTCTTCTTAAAAATGTCCCAGGCACAAGTTAGTTGTACATATTTCCTTTTTAAAGAAATAACTTCTATTTTATGACTACTTAAGTAATAACATCCTCATTTTATTTTTATTCTTGAATTCAAAGGCATTTCTTTTCTTCTTTAATGCTATTTATTTTGAATAGGTAGCATATGTTCATTATATAAGCTTCAAAAGGGACAAAAGAGTATACAGTGAATAGTCTTCCTCCATCCCTCAGCCCTCAGCCATCCTTAGAGCCACTGCCAACATTTCTCCTCTATCTTTGGAAATACAAGTTTATAGGCTTTCTTTGTCCCTATGCACAAATGACTAGCATACTTTACACACGGTTTTTCCTTTACAAATCCTAAAGATCTTTCCGTATCAGGACACTTAGTCCTCTTATTCTCTTAAGCTGCTACGTCATACTGGATGCACCACAATTTGACTCTCTTCCCTTCATGGGTATGTAAATCATTTCTAGTCCTACCATATTGAAAATAATGATAGGATTTACATTCCAGTGATGTCCTTGCCAGCGATGCTTGAGGGTCGCTGCCTCTATACCTTCACCTAAGGCATTTTGAATGACTCAGCTGACTACAGTTTTGGCCAATATAAGAGGGAGGGGGGGATGATTTGGGAGAATGGCATTAAAACATGTATAATATCATATAAGAAACAAATCGCCAGTCCAGGTTTGATGCAGGATACAGGAAGCTTGGGGCTGGTGCACTGGGATGACCCAGAGGGATGGTATGGGGAGGAAGGTGGGAGGGCGATTCAGGATGGGGAACACATGTACACCCGTGGCGGATGCATGTTGATGTATGGCAAAACCAATACAATATTGTAAAGTAAAAAAAAATAATAATAAAAATAAAAAATACTAATAAAGAAAAAAAATGTTTATAATTAACAAAAGCAAAACAAAACCCCGAACAACTGGAAATTCCCACGTCTCCCTCTTCCACCAGGCAGGCTCTGCATATGGCTCCACATATGATCCCCAGCTAGCGGTCCTGTCCCCTTGCACCTGCTGTAGCATCTGGGGTCAGAGCTGCATGCTGCCTTACTGTGCTCCCCTCAGGCCCACCTCCCGGCTGGGGCCTGCAGGTTCTGTGATTGCTGCAAAGGCCCATCAAGATGAGGGCCGTGTGTCCTTGTGGGTCGTCAGGTGGCAAGGAGAGATAGCACACCCCCTGAAATGTCACCTGCAATGCCCCATCCTCATTTTAAAAAATAAAATGAAAAAAATATAAAGGCAAAATATGAATCACCCGTAATCCCACAATCCAGAGGTAGTTGCTATTAACCTTTTAGTCTAATGTGTAAGTGCGTGTTTGCACGTGTGTGTTTATATCCTGGTTGGAATTATACTGTAATAAGACAGTTATAAATTGTAAATTTTTAAACCACCTTTTCTCATGGGAGAGTATGTTTATGAATTGTACAGTATCTTCAGTCTCATTATTTGGTTTCTTAGCCTTTAGAAAATATTACACAAGAATCAATTTTACCACTTTGCCCTGAAAGTGGTTTGACAGTTACCTTATTTTTTACGTTTCCTTATGGAGATGGCTTTATCGGGACTAGGATTGCTCAGGCTATTGGGGCTTCCCTGGTGGCTCAGTTGGTAAAGAATCTGTGTACAATGCAGGAGACCTGGGTTCAGTCTCTGGCTCAGAAAGGTCCCTTGAAGGAGGAAATGGCAACCCACTCCAGTATTCTTACCTGGAGAATCCCATGGACAGAGGAACTTGGTGGGTTACAGTCCATGGGGTCACAAGAGTCAGATATGACCTAGAAACTAAACCACCGCATCGGAAGTAAATGTTTGACTCCCCTGATCTCTGGTATAAAGAGAGACAGGAAAAACTGGCCGTATGATGCCACGTGTAGAATGAGGTGGTGGTCTCGTCTCACTCCCAGTGCTTTTGCTTCTGCCATCTTGTCTTCAGTGTATAAGGCAGACTAAAATGAGGTGTGTGGCCTTGCCTGCCCCTTCCTGATGGGAGATTTTTTTTGAACACATTTTGACAGCCTATCAAAAAGCAGCTTCTACTCTTGTCAACTGGGGCATGTATACTACAATGTCAGTGCTGTCCACCAAGCTTACATGAAACAAATTAACATATTTACACTATAATTGCCATTTGAAAAAAATTATTAAGCAGGTAGTGAAGAAATTAGGCTTCTCAGTATTCTCAAATGCCAAATTAAGTGAACAGTAAGTACAGTGATACCTAAGCATCAAGTCAAACCCTTCACTTTCTTCCTTTTTCTCTCAGCATAATTCAAAGGAATAGATTCTTTTGAGAAATGATCAACAGAAATTCCCTCAAGATCTCAATTTTTACATCATCCCTATAGTGAGGAGTTGGATTCTTCACAGTTGATTATGTTTATGTTTCATACCCTAAATCTAGCCTTTATGGGAACCCTTAATTAGATATCAGTGAAGCTTAATACGTAGAGTTCATACGCAGTTAATACAATGTCAGGTGCCTTTACCCATTGCTAAAATTTCTGTACTGGGTTTAAGCACATCTTGATCTATTGCAGAAACCTTTGAGTTGCATTCTTTTGCCTGTTCATGACACAACACTTTTAGAAACTTGCATATGACTTTAAAGCAAATCAGGTTGACATATTAAAAGCCATCTTTCTGAACTCTCCCAGCCTTCTTTTGAAGATGATATTGAGTTAAACCATAGTTCTTACAGTTAGAGAATGTTGGTGCTGTGACTAGTTCCTACTATTTTGTCATAGGGACCATTTAATCATCTTGCTTTCACAGGCCAAAGACTAGGATTAGACACACTAGGTCCTAGGGTACAGTCCAAGGAGGCACACCCTTTCAGAGTCACATTTCTTAATTTTTGCACATTAGTTGCTTGCATGCCTCACTTTAGTCCCAGTCCTAATCTTTCAAACAAGTTTTATTCCTGGTTTTATGCTGTGTCTATTTCCCCCCCTCCACACTTATGAGTTCTTGAGGCAGTGTTCATAATATTAATATATAGTACCTTGTATATAATAATATATATTAATAATATATATACCTTGTATCATATATATGTGTGTGTATATATATACCTTATATCATGTATGTGTGTGTGTGTTTTGTGTATATATATGTGTGTGTATATATATATACCTTGTATTATAAGTATATATGGTATGTATCATAGGTATATTATGGTATATATATGTTATAATATATATACCTTACATCAAAGGTATCCTGGAATTTGAGTCTGAAATATTTTGGTTGTTTTCTTCCTGATATTTTAGTCTAGTACATTGTAATGTTAATATGTTTTTATTATCTAAGTGGAGAAGACTCCAGATTCATTCCTTTTGACGGATATAGATTTTTTTTTAGATGCATGTTCCCATGTATGTGTCTAAGTATGTGTGTGCATACTTGTATAAAGTCATCCCAAATCTCTATACTATTATATAGCTATGCATATCCTATAGTTCCATGTTAAGGCAACAAGATTTTATGAAATCCCTTCTTAACTTGAGCCCTTTATAACAGAGGTTAAGGAGTTGTTCTGAAATAAAATTTTCATTACTCTCAATTACAGATTCAATCTTTACAAACACATCCATAGAAATGTGAGACACATGCCCAGAGACAGCTGAAAATTAGTCCCCATGAAAATACAGTTTAGAACTTAGTGTACAATTTTGAGGAATAAGAAAAGAAGCAGATCGTTTTTACTTATTACATTCAAGGTGTAAAATAATTAACCTTGAACTGTAACCAAATGCTCAGCACAAATCTTTTTTCAGGTTTAGATGACCTCCTCGTCAGGGATTCACTGAAGCCCTTGACAAGTCTCCCTTGCAGTTTAGCCTTTTATCCATTTCAGTTTTCTTGATTAGGTTATCTTGAATCATTAGGGGGTTTATTTATTTTAATAGACACTTATTGGATTCATGAAAAGAGAATTCAGTGACTAAGAAACAAGAGCTGAATATTATCTGGCTCATTTCACACTTCAGAAGAGTCTCAACCAGCTGAAGAGAAATTCTTTCACAGTTACAAAAGTTTGTTTGGGGACTTTATGCGCTTCCATTTAGAAAGCGAACTGTCTGTGGTTAATAATATGAATTTTCTTTTGAGACACTCAGAAAATGTTTCCTTTTGGTTACATATGCTGACATTTTCTGTATTGAAGATGTGGGTGAGTAAATGGCCTTTTACATGTCTGTTGCAAGAAGCCTTGAGTCATTCTCCTGAAGAGAGCTGTTCATTTGTCAATTTATTCATTCATTGGAGTTCCTAGATGGGCAAAGAGGGTGGGGGCTTCTTACTACTTGTAGACGGAGTTCACTCATCAGCTCTGTGCTAGGTTCCTCAGGGCAAATGGTAATGACTGACAAGACCTTGGTCTACAAAGCGAGTACAACCTTACTTAAGAAGAACAAATTTATTTGCTGTATCTCTTTTTGGAAATCAAATCAGTCTGTGGACTTACATTTGTTTTTTAGCAAGTCCTGGTTTGTATTTGTTTAGAAATGCTTTAAAAACTAGGAAATGTGTCGCCTACACAGATTTTTTTTTTTTTTTTAAGGAAAAAAATGTGGGAACAGGCAGAAGTTGGAGTGATTACCTGTGTCCTGGGGTAGGAAAACAAGTAACTTGGTACACAGTGAAATTTCAGTACCACGGACAAGAACCCCACTCTTCCCATCTCCTTCCCCTCCCCCATCACTTAAACCTAAGGCATGGAGCTAGGATTAAAACCCATATCTGATAGGCTCCAAATTCAGACACTAGGCTGTATTATTGTTTTCCAAAAGACCTCCCTGGTCATTTGAATATTCTCAGCATTTGGTGTGTAGTGTGAAAAGTATGTCACATTTATTGTATATTTGAAAATTTTAAACCTTTCTTTTTATATAAGGATAATAGATATTGTTCTTCCTCATTCATTTTCAATGTGAGAGAGCTTTAAAAATTCTCATTTGATCAACAACAACAGCGCACACACACATGTGCGTGTACATACACACAAATGATTAAAATAATGAGAGTTAAATGATATGGTTTCGTGTTTAGGGTACATGTCACTTTTTATTGAACAAAAACTGGAGGATAAAGCCTATGCAGTGTGTAATTTACTACTAGCAGGCCATTGTAGGACCTGCTTAATACTCAGCAACATGATTTTACTATGAAAAAGAAAATATATCTAGGCTAAGGTAAGTGGAGTTCTTAACTTTATCATAGTTTTTTTCTCCAAGGACTTCTTGTTAAAAAAGAAGAGACGAAGGGAGGAATGGAGGAAGGAAATAAAAAATGGAAAGAATATTCCGTATATGTGTGTTAGAATACGATATTTATCTTTCTCTTTCTGACTCACTTCACTCTGTATAATAGGTTCTAGGAAAATGGTACTGAAGAATTTATTTACAGGGCAGCAGTGGAGAAACAGACATAGAGAATAGACTTACGGACATGGGGAGATGGGAGGAGAGGGTGTGATGTATGGAAAGAGTAACATGGAAACTTACATTACCATATGTAAAATAGATAGCCAATGGGAATTTGCTGTATGGCTCAGGAAACTCAAACAGGGGCTCTATATCAACCTAGAGAGTGGGATGGGGAGGGAGATGGGAGGGAAGTTCAAAAGGGAGGGGATATATGTATATCTTTGGCTGACTCATGTTGAGCTTTGACAGAAAACAACAAAATTCTGTAAAGCAATTATCCTTCAATAAAAAAAAATAAATTAGAAAAAAAATGTAAAGAAGAAATCAGAGAGTTCTTTGTCATATCAGTTAAAAAGCCTTCAGTGACTCCCATGGCCAATATGATTATGATGAAATTTCTTTGCATGTTATTCTTTATAATCTACAGCCCACCTCCATTTCTAGACTGTGCTTTAGCTGCACAAAGTTGCTTCTGATTACCAAATGTGTTATTTTTATAAGCCCCTGCATTTGCTGATACTGCTTTCTCTGCTTAGAATGTTATTCCAGTCACTTACTCTCCCCACCTGGTGAAACTCATCTTTATCTTTTAAGACCCACATTATGAATCCTGTTAATCTGTAATGACATTTTCCTTGAATTTCATGGTCAGAATTATATCCTTTCCTGTTGGTGATCTCAACTAACCTTTTAAGTAAACAGTAACAATGAAAATTAAATGAATTACAACTTCTCATAGAGGGAACAGAGAATTGAGTAAAGTTTTCCAGCAAAGGGAGTAACATGAGCAAAAGCATGAAGATGAGAATATATCAAGCCTATTCAGGGACTGTGAGTAATTCACAGTGGCCAAAGCACAAGGTCCATGGGAGAATTGATGGGAGATGAGACCATGAGGGAAAAATAAGAGCAAATTGTGGTTCTTATTGTTGCTGCTTCTAATGTTCCTAAATTGTGAACTAGAGGTATCTCGTTTAAGTAAATCCTCAGTAAAACTATCAGTTTACTAAAGAATAAGCTGTAGGGCCGTTATTCATCTTTCAGAAAGGAAAAATAATACATTTCTTCAAGTAGTAAGGATTCTTGATACATTTACAACTTTATTTGCTTTGTAAATTTAGATTGATGTACAACTTTTTAGGAACATGTGGGTTGTAAATAAACTATCTCTTGACTGGTGTGAGTGTCACCTCACCTGCATAGTCGGGAAAAGATAGAGTTGTTTTCTCTACTGAGGGAAATATATTTGTTTAAGAGGCTGATGAGGTGATTAAAATGAAATGTTAATAAGTATTATTTGCTTATGGCCTGAATGCTTGGGAAGTCTTTAACCATTGATCAAAACGATGTAGCCTTTGAACTTATATGCTTTCTTTGGGTTCAGAGTTTGAAGGTAAAAGTGTTTAAATTGTAAATTTCTTGGCATCATTACACTTAAGTTCCATGTACATTTTCCTATGTAAGTTCCAGGTATTCTCTATATTTTTTCAAACTTCTTATTTTGAACACATTTTAGACTCACAGAGACTTTGCAAAATGTTACACTTTCCATATATTTCTCACCTGGCTTCCCCTAATGTACACTGGATTACCATGGTGCAGTTATCAAAAGTAGGAAACTACCAGTGTTTTAATACTACCAACTAAAAACTTTATTCTAATTTCACTATTTTAAAATTAATATTATGCTAAATATTAATAGTATTTCCACTAATTACCTTTTTTGGTGCCAGGACCCCAGTCAGGAACCACATTACATTTAGTTATTATCCTTAGCTTTCTGAAGTTTGTGTCCATTGCTCAGTCTCCCCCCCACCCCCCTTTTTTTTTAATGACCTTGTCACTTTTAAAGAGTACTGATTGGTTATTTTGTTGAAAAAAGTCTCTCAGTTTGGGTTTGCCATGATTTGACTGAGATTGTGCATTTTGGGCAAGCCTACCTCAGATACTATGTTGTGTCCTTTGAAATGAATCATATCACAGAATTCTCAGTGTGAGTATGTCATCACTGGTGATGCTGACCTTGATCATTTGACCAAGGTGGTTTTTATTCTTTGTACTTTGACCTGGTGGCTAATCATTATCTGTTGTTTCTGACAAGTAACCAGGAAACAGATCACAGATTGTGGAGCTGGAAGGGAACTTAAAGATCATCTTTTGTAAACTCCTTCTTTTATAGTTAAGCTTCCAGAAGATCTAAGACCTTATCCAAAGGTCACCCAGTAATTTATTGTCATAGCAGGAACCTAGCAGTTCAGTCTCCAAACTGAATATTCTATGCTTCCGAGCTGTGCTCAGGTACATGTCATTCAGCCTCAGTTTTCCCATACTTAAAAAAGCTAAACTGACATTATGAATATTCAGCCAACCTTTGATCACAGCTTATTTCCAGGCTAAAGGAGAAATTACAGCTAGGTATATATTCCACAGTTCCTGGTGCCTGCTCGCAAGGCTGGCCAGGGCTGGAAATCAGATGAACTTCTGCATCAGCATCTATAAAATGAAAATAATTCTCCTGGAATGCTCCACATAACACATAGGGAACAACAACAAAAAACCTACTTGAGATTTTTAACAGAAAAAGGAGATTTGTTTATTAATAATTCATGAGTTCCCATTGAACATGCACGACAGAAACAGTGCTATTCAATAGAGAATACTGTCATCTGTCACTGTTTTATTTGACATTTACACTTTTTTTTTTTTTTTTTGCCTGATACTGCAAAACTTTCTTGGATGGCATGCAAAAATTATATAAATGAAAAAAATCCCACCGTGGGACTCTATCTCTTCTGTGGTGGGTTCACTCACAATACATACGTGTGTGTGCAGGCAACAGCATGGCCCTTTCTGGCAAATTCATTAGCCACCAAACAAACTAATAACAGACCCTTTTGAGAAAACAGAGATAAGCTTCCCAAATGGGCTGGTGGAGGGATCATGTGAATCGGAAGATGGAGGGTGAGATGGGAAGTGAGGTGGAAGAACAGATTTCCGGAAGATAAGCACCCAAATCCGTGGAGCGAGCAAGTGAGTCAGAGTGAGGGGAAAGCGAATCATGGCTGCCATGAAAAAAACTGACAAAAATACACTGCCATTTCAGACACAGGATAAATATTTATAGATGGCATTGCAGGAACTCCTCTAGTAGGGAATCTCGGCATTTAGTAGATGAACAAGTTAGAAACTCCTTGTGGTTTTGTGTTACTGTAAGGCTCTTGACAATGTTTCTGCTCTGTAGGTTAGTTATTATTTATAAAAATCACAGAACCAGCTGATACATTCATAAGCTAATTATTGAAGCAGCTGGGTACACATGGTGCAATATGTCCAAGGCTGTGAAGTATCACAGATTTCTTGGGGCCTGCTGTGGTGGGGGTGCACTGTTGAAGGCTCCATCCCTTAATCTGATCAGCCAAGCAAACACTTTGTGGGGAAACTAGATTAATAACCCTCTAAATACCATGAATGTGCTTCATCTTCAAAACTGGGTTCCCTTAAACATGCTATTAGCTCAGCTCCATCAGGGATTTGAGGAAGTTCTCCGGTGCCCTAAGAACAGGGTCTTGTTGGCTACCTCCCTGTGCCAGAAATTAATTTGGTTTGCTTATGTCTGCACACATGATCACACTTGTGTCTAATCCACTCCCTAATAGCTTCAAGGTCAGGACCTTGCTTGTCAGTGGGCAAATTGAGCACTACACTTCTTAAAGACTGATGGCAGACAGCACCCAGTCCATAACGAGGCCTGTAGTTTGTTCTAAGTGATTGTAATGAGTGCAGATTATAACAGCGCATATAAATCAAATGCAGCAATGAATGTTGTGCGAGACATTTCGAGTATGTAAGTGGAGATACCACTCAGCTGTCACCTGTCTCCTTTCAAGCTGTGGCTTCCCACAATGCAGTTCACTCCTCATGCAGAACAGCAGGTGCTGTCCTCCTTAAGGTCTGGATATCTCAGAACTTCATCTTTTAACAGATGCAGATTTTTGTTTTTATTTTCTGTTCAAGGATTGGTCTCCATGCTGTAGCCTCCCCTGGGAGATGTTAAACATACCTGTTTGAAACATTTGAAAGAGTTCAGTTGGAGACTTATTCAGATCTGTGAAAAGACAGAGAAATAGGAGCTTATTTTTTTTCCACAGATGGTTTATATTCCATTTCAAGAATTTTTTGCTTTGTACAAAGAAACCCTTGAGGAAACACTTTGGGACTAGGAGTGTTTTTAAAAAATATAATTTACTTTTTGATAGGGATAAAAAATTGAATCATCTTCAATTTTCATATGTTACACCTTGAAAATCAACCATTACCTGTCTGTCAACTGGCAAAAAAAAAAAAAAGTCTTTGAAAATACTTGGAAGCACATTTCCAAGCAAATGATTAGATATCTTGTTTTCATTCTTCCTAGCCCTCTAACTCTCCCCAGCTCCCAGTTTATTGCAAGAAAAGATCAGGTCTGCGCAAATGTGGCCTCTCACTTGTAAAAACAAGGCAGTGTTGTGTTACAGATTAGTTTATAAATCCCCAGTGGCTTCACAGTTCAGTGCCTACAGCTGCTGCAGATGGGTCTGGGTTTTTGTCTCTTCGCAGTGCTGCAGCCGGCAGTTGAAGGAGAAAATGGAATGATCAGGTTATTAACATGGAGGCCGCGAGGAAGAGGCTGCACAATGAGAACAGCTGGTGTTGCTGTCTTGGCTGATGCAGCGGAGATAATCAAATCTTGCCTTTTTTTGGGTAAAGGCAGAAGACACAGTGGAGAGTTAGACAAACAACAGCTTATGATATTATGAGGGGTTTTTATAATGCGTGTCAGGAACTTTCATTGGTTTCAAGTTATGAGATAGAATTTGTGGCGGTTTCCAGATTTCTTACAAAGTCATGTGTGTTTACTTATGCACCTTTTTAGAAAAATTCTTACTCTTGCGGGAGGCGTGATATGGGACAGTCCTTGTATTTAAAATGAGCGACGTAGATTGGAAATGATGGGTTAGAAAGCTACTGGGTAAAATATTTTGACATGAGTCAGTGAGCGATGTTGACAGCATCCTCTGTATTATTTTCATATAATCCATCATTATTTGCATTACATTTTCTTTCTCGTGCAGTTCATCCGGATGCCAGAGTTGGGAGGCAGACATTTGCAGGTGTGACCCGTCCAACTGCTTACCTTCCTGCAGGTGTGGCTGAGGCAGGAAGGTGATGGTTACAAGGGCCTGGAGCCCAAGGCATTCAGAGGTTGAGCAGATATACACTTTTCTCATTCTAGCAAAGAGTGTTATGGAGAAGTTATTGATCTTTGTGAGACTATTTCCTCCCTAGAGAGGAAATATTTCTATTTCTACCTAGGTATTTCCTCTTCAGAATTTGCCATTTTGTAATACATATTTGTTCATTTTCATTTTTTTTTTTTTGGAATGGAGTACTATCCAACTGGGTGGGTAATTTTAAAATTTGTAGCTGACTAATATGAATGACTTTTGCTGAGAATTGGAGAGCTACACGCGTCCTAGAGTTTCTTTTACAATGAGACTGTAAATTAATTGAGAATGTATTCAGTAGGAAGGGGGATAAGGTTATTAACAAGACTGAAGATTCTCAGGTATTGGTGTAACTACATGTGTGGTCATTAGTTGGTTTTCAGAGTTTCCAGGCTGTTTCAGTGTCTCCCCAGTTTGGTGGGAACAATTTTGTTGTAAAAATATGATAAGCCGGTATGGTACTTGGCTGCACTCAAGCCCCCTCTGTGGCTGTGCACTCTACAGGTTCATTCAGTGGCCTTCTCTGTTTCTAGGGCTGGCTGTGTGAACTGCTCCGCTGGAAGGAGAACCCCAGCCCAGAAAACCGCACTCTCTGGGAGAACCTCTGTACCATCCGTCGTTTCTTGAACCTTCCCCAGCATGAGAGGGATGTGATTTATGAAGAGGAATCAAGGCACCATCACAGCGAGCGCATGCAGCACGTGGTTCAGCTTCCCCCGGAGCCAGTGCAGGTGGGCGTCCCCTTCTCCCCTAAACCTGGACAGGGCTCTCGGTGCCAGCAGCTGTTGAAGGTCAAAGGGGCAGACCATGTCACCTCCCCTCGGAAGGTGTCTCATTCCATGTCCCCCAGAACAGAGAGCCCTGTTCTCCCAGTGGGCATAGCGTGTATGTGTGCATGTGCACACATGTTCTCTCTCTCTCTCTCTCTCACACACACACACACACACACACACACACAGATACAAACACACCTGTGACTGAGAAGTCAAATCCAAAGGCAGCTACTCTGACTCAGACAGTAAAGAATCTGCCTCAATGCCAGAGACCCGAGTTGGATCCCCAGGTTGGGAAGATCCCCTGGAGAATGGCATGGCTCCCTATTCCAGTATTCTTGCCTGGAGAATTCCATGGACAGAGGAGCCTTGTGGGCTACATTCCATGGGGTCACAAAGAGTCTGACATGACTGATCGAATAACATTTCACACTTTCTGGGAGTATTTTATTGATACTTGTAGGATTGTGAAGCCAGAGCACTGGTGGAGAATTAAATCTCCTAATTAGAAATCATAGTTTCCTTCAGTGCACTTTCTAAAGGAAAAAAACTCTGAAATAGCCAATGAATTGATTCAAAATTCCTCAAGAAACGTTTCATTAGGCTGAGAGAAATATCCACATGAGCTAGGGAATACCACTGAACTCAGCTGAACCTAAGAGAGAAGTTGTGATAGATTCTTAGTATTTTTAGGTGAGTTCCTGCTATCTTTGGTTTCCTGTCTTTTAGAAATCTACCTCCATTGGGTTTGCATGTTTTGTTTGCTTAGATTTTAGTCTCATTGAGATAAATTATATTCTTTTTGAGAGTCACAGAGTTTAGCTACTGAGCCTTGCTGTTATCTAAAATCAGTTACTTTGGGGAAGAAATATCAGTGAGGGTTCCTGTGGTTTCTCCCCTTCGAGTTGTGCCACAAAGTGTTTTGGTAGACTGTGAGATTTGTCCTCCTGCTCAATGCCCTCAATCCCCACTGCCGTGAAAGAGGATCACCTGAATCTCCTTGTGTGTAGCAAGAAGAGGACAATTGAGGCAGGTGTGCGTGCATGTGTGCACATGTGTGTGAAGGAAGGAAGATGAGGGTGAAGGAAGGGTGGGGTGTGGTGTCTTGATCAGATAGCATAAGAGAGGTGGTAAAGGACACGGTTCTGAAATGCTCTGCCTAAGGCTTCCTGTCTCCTTTCCCCTTGCTCCACCCTCACATGCCTGGGGAAGAAGCCCAAAGCCACTGGAGCCATTATGTCCCTTGTCATCCAAATATTGACATCTCAGTCAATGCTCTTGTGCTCTCATTGGTCACTTTCCAAAGTCACAGAATGAGTTGCCCAGATCATTAGACTGGTGAGTTCACAAAGCTACAAGCACCTGCAGAAACCTCTTCTAATATCCACAGTACACTCAGAAAAGGGTGGTCACAAGGGCTACCTGGTTAATAAGTGGCAGAGCAGGTTCTCCTGGCTCTGGACTAGTGTGTGGGTGACTCATTCCCCAGAGATGAGCCCCAAGTCTTACCTTTCAGGACCAGCCTCTCCCTTCCCTCCACTGTCCTTTCCTGCTTGGGGCCTTGTCCAAACACTAGGGCACCTCCCTAGAGATGATTATTCCAGCTTGCTGAGTCACATGAAGCAGTGGTTTGTAGATTTTGAGATTCAGTTGAAATTAAAATTGGGCCCATTATAATTACCAACCTTTAATTTAGAAAATAAATTTATTCAAAAAATTCAAGGGACACTCCTATTTATTATTCATATATTTATACAATAAATACTCATTAAATAACAACTTAATGAAAAGGATAGCCTCAGGCAAAAGATCTTACAAATGTATACATTTAATCATATGAAAAACTCACTATCACCCTCATTTTTCTCATTTTAATGTGAATTGATCCAAACTTCTGTGTTGAACCTATGACCAGCTTCAGGAAACCATTCACTTGGTGTGGACTTTTCATTCAGAGTCTATCTTAGTCAATCCAGGCAAGGTAAAAGGCTCCTCTGTCCATGGGGATTCTCCAGGCAAGAACACTGGAGTGGGTTGCCATGCCCTCCTTTAGGGGATCTTCCTGAATAGAAGTGAAAAATTGATTTATTGTAAACATTAGTAGCATTTCTTTTTTATCATAGGATGATGGCAAAGTTGAAAATTTGGAGAAGTTTGGGATAAGAAAAGTAATACCTTTAAATTAAGGTTCTCCATTAAATGAGGATCTCCCTTCATTTGGGTGATGGGTCCTGCATATTCCTGTCTGTACTCTTCCTGTCCAGAAATTCTCATCTCTAGAGATCCCTGTGTTTAGGTAGCTAGAAGGGACGTTCAGCATCATATTTTGTATTTTAACTGACCAGTCTGAGTAAAGTAAATCTTAGAAGCAGACAGCCAATCTATTTGTGAGTTTTATTACCTTTTATGCTAGTGTATCAGAACTAGAGTGTGCTAACAATATTTAATGACTGAAGAGTCAGTCTGTAATTTTCCTTCAGTTTTAAGCACTTTGTGGCTATTAACATTAACTTCTGATGTCACTAAGATAATTCACTTATTTTATAAAAAGTTATTCCTATCACTCAGCTCTTAACTAAAGAGTTTACAAATAAGGTAATTTTTTCTACATTGACTTTTTCTCAGCCATTGACCTTGATCTCATAACTGTAGAACTCTTCAATATATCATTGGTGTGTGTGTGTGTGTGTGTGATTTCTCTCTCAGTGACACTGCTTTCAATGCTGCATTCATGTTTTGTGGCAAAATAGAAAGCATTTGATTAATTTGATTTATTACAATTGTAATAAATTGTAATTTATTACAGTCATGATAGGAAAAATGAAGAGAACTTGAACTAGACAACAGAACTCTTGAAACTGGAGAATAAAGTTAGCACAGCTTCTATGGCTTTGGACAGATTGTATTCAGAAAGATTCCAGACTACTAAAAAGTGTCTGTGATTGTCCAAAAGTTAAGTCATTGGACTCAGGATTGAGATTCACTGGTGCCCTTGTATCAATTAAAATTTTAGAGAAACATAATTGCTTACACATTTTAGGGATTAAAAAATTTGTACATTGGTAGTATTAGGTGATGTTGCATTTTGTCTAATTAGGCAGAAAATGCACTGCTATTAAATTGTTAAGTATGAGTGAAATCAGGGATTATTAAGAGTCTCTGATTATGCAGCATATTAAAATGCACACAGAAATCCACCCTACTTGTGGTTATGGAAGAGTGCCATTTAAATTTCTTTAAGTAGTTAGGGTACACTATTCCCCAGTTTTTCTTAAATTATAAAGATATGAAGTAGTGACCTTTGTACATAATTACCCACCAGAGGAATCTGTCGAATTAGGGCTCCACAGATGTATTGGATAAAAGAAGAAGCTTGGAATAAGCCCCTCCCCTTCAGTGAATTCTGTGAAGTCCCTTAGAGTCAGAGCCTCTTTCCTCCCAGAAGGGAGGAAATTTTTCTTGCCTTTTGTTTGCAAATAGTTTACTAATTGGTAGTCTTATATTGCATGCAGATGTGTTTCTTTTTTTAAGCCCATGAAAGATTTTTAAAGATTCAAGCCCCCATTTAGAAATTGAGAAATTTCACTTAGAAATCCAGATTTCACAATCCAGAAATTTAGGAGATCTGACCCAGTGGGCCACATGGCTGGAGCTGGTGGTCTCCATTCTGGGCACACACAGGATAGCAGTCTATCCTACTGCACAGGCCCCACCACTCACACTCTGTCTGCCACGCACACACATCCAATTCACTTTGTTCATTTAGGCTGCTCCTGTCCCATCACTGCGTCCCTGTGAGGCCAGCCTGCCCCAAGAGTCCTAAAGCCACACGTGCCTTGCCCTGCGGTTCTTCCATAGTAGCCCTTGTGCGCCATTTATTTTTCTAATTCTAACACCTCAGAGTCCTTGAAATGCATATTTGATGGAACTTCCCTTTTGGGATGAACCTAGGTTATAGTTGGGCTTGGGGCCATTGAGGGGTATAGTCAGCCCCAGAGACTTGGGGGTCCTGGGAGGTCAAGATTTTTTTTCTTTAGAAATTCAGATCTCTCCAGGTGATATAGATTTGATGTCATATGGAGTTATCTAATTTCTCCAGTTTTCTTGTTGGTATTCTTTTTTGAAACCCCCATTTAAGATCCTGCTGTCTAGAAGGTGACCTTCCAGTCTCTGAATACACTTTATAAACTAGATTCACCTACACTTATGGCCCTTCAGTGGAGGCAGTATTGCCCTGGGGAGTAAAAATTGATTCTTGGGGTGCATAAAAATCTTCAGTTTACAATTGTTTATTGCTCTCCAAAGGGACATAGTACATAAAGAGATGTTCTGTATACCTGGTATTAAAATTTCATGACGCGGTGGGGAGATGATTAGGAAAAAATGCCTAAAAAGGGTCCTATGGGGAATAATAATGAAAAATGTTGTGAAATGCTAACATACATAATGCTTATAGTTCATGTATTGATAGCACAAAGACCAAAATAGATGAAATGAGATGGTATGACAAACGAAAACATTCCATGAAAAAGACACAATAAATTTTTTTTTCACACCAAAAGATTGGAGACAAAATTATTTCTTTTGGTTGTAGTGATATTCCCCCTAGTGGTTATTACAACCCGAGGCCCTATAGGGAATGGATATCCTCACCTTAGAATCAAAAACTAGTTAGGCCAGGGTATTCATTATTACCAACTCTATTTTACAATTGGAAAAACTGGAGCAAAGACGGAGGGCCTTGCCTGCAGCCAGAATCGCCAGCTGAATGAAAACACAGGCGCTTGTGGCATCCAGTCTTCCCTCTGACCACACTTCTCCCTTAATGCAGCAGAGAAGAAAGGACATTGCTCATGTTATGACTAGGTCACTGAGTGGGGCTGATTGGAGAGCATTTGCCAAATTGTTCGTGTCTGTGTAGTTTGTGCTTTATTGTTTTATTATATTTCCACCACAGTGTTTCCAGGGGTTATTTTGTAAGTTCAGGAATTCTGAGTTTGCTGCTATGTGGTTTCCTGACAAGTCCTTGTTTTAAAATTCCATGCCATATGCTGAGTAAGAATGTGAGACCTGGTGGAGGACAGCTGACTCTAGCCTCATACCTCGGCTCGTCTGGGTTGCTGCCCACTCAGGGGATTCTCAGTATTTTCTCAGCTATTGAATCCTTGTGCTAATGTCAACCAGTGCTGACTTTTCCCTCATGGATATGTGGCAGTGTCTGGAGACATTTTTGATTATTATAACTTGGGGATGCTACTGGCATCTGCTGGGTGGAGGCCAGGGATGCTGTCCAGTGTCCCATAATGCAGACAGCAACCTCCCCCTACCCTCTAAACAAAGATGTATCTGTTCTACACTGTTGATAGTGCTAGGGCTAAGAAACCTGTATAGAAACCCCATCAAGGTTGGGGGTGAGGGGCAGGTTATCTACTTTCACATGTGAGACACTGAAGCTTTGAGAAGTTTAGTAACTGCTCAAAGTGGGACCTTAAATCTTCATTTGTCTACCTTTGGTATTTGACTTTTTCCTCTGAGCTAGAAAGAACTGCTAAACATGCAGCAGCCAGCCTTTCCCAAATACTTGCTATTGGATGGTATTAGGCAAAGCTGTTTATGTATATCCATCATTCTACTGAACACATCTGGTTTTGTTAGCTTCTTTTTTATATTCAGTGCTCCTTGGTGTGATGTCAAGGAACTGATGTGACTGAAATTTTCACTTTTCATTAAGCTTCTCTGGCATTTTTGAGATAGCTTTGGAATGTGACTCTCATTGCAAAGTTTAGGGATACTTGAAGTCTCTGATTAAGCACTGAGAATTTGATCATGCCTTTTTGCCTCAGCTGTAGGTTTTATTTGTTTTTTATTTTTTCAATCTTTTGGCTGCACCATGCTAACACATGCCCCCTGCAATGAAAACGGAGTCTTAACCACTGGCCTGCCAAGGAAGTCCAAGCTGTAGGTATATTTTGATTTGTGAATTTGCTTTCAGAAGGACAGTGTATAAGAAAATAAATAAGCTAATTAATTAATTAAGGATGTTTGCAAATTCTTTAACCAGGTTACTAGAATCTCTCCCGTCTTGGATTCGTTCCAAGCTCCTCTTCAAACCCTGCTGTGTGAATATGGCTCTAGAGGTTTGAAACTCTACCTGAGTCATGAGGAAATGTGCAGAGAGATGCTTGCCGTTTTAGAGGAAATATTACAGCAGTTGGGTATAAGGAAGTCCTCAGTGGGGTAAACTTTGAGAGTCCCTGACCATCAGTCGAGAGCCACACTAGCCTTTTCCATATTCACCCAATGTTATCCTGCAGGCATTTGTTTAACTTGGAGAGGTTCTTCATCTCTTTGTTTCTAGTTAGCCTTTCAGCACATCCAAACTTTTAAATTTGTCACTGGGAATATAGAAAGATTTGGAGGTTATTTAGAATGAACTCTTTATTCTAAAACATAGACATTTCTGTCTCCGGTTCAGCTTCTTCCAAAGTATAGTGAACAGGTTTCTCATGTGGTGATGTCAAACAGTTGACATTAGCTGTGGCTTTGCTTTCTTTAGAGATTTCAGCAAGTTGTTTGTCTACTTTTTACATTTAAAAGTTTCTTAAAGTCTTTTTTTAACATGACATAGAAATTCCAGCTTAAATATTGGATATATATGAAAAGAAATTGAGGGAGATAGAACTTGATGAAAATCCACCTGTAGCACTGTGAATATTTGTAGGTTTCTCTGAACCTGGGACTTGGAATTTGTGTAGTTCATGGATGCACCCTCTCCTTTGCTATCCTGGGTATAACATATCTTCTTCCATTGTCAGCTTCTTCCTGCTATCATTGTTTTCTTTCTTCTATCATCTTATTTACCTTTTACTCGATATTTTCTCTACCACATGACTTCTGCTTACTACTCATAGCATCTCTGAACTGTAATTCCAAGCTTCCCAAAGCCTTGGCCTGCCCACCACCTCTGCTCTACTTCACAACTTTTCTGTATGCTTTTATCAAATCCAGCTTCTGTTATCCATTCCTTATTTACAACTTTAGATTCTTATAAGAGAGAAATTGACTGGTCCACCTTATCCCCATGAAGGCAAACTTTCCTGACAGTTAATTCCCAAGCAGTAATGTGAATGCTCAATTTGGAGGTCACTGCATTTTAGAGGAAGAGCTTTTTTGGGCACATGGTTAGAATAAGCTCCAGGAGCGTGGGGAATGGAAAGCTAGCTGGCTGCGCACCATCTGCAGGTAACCTGTGAATGGTCTGTCCTTGGGCTGGAAAGTTAAGGCCATTTAGTAGTCCTGCATCTATCATGGTAGATAGTAGCAGACATGATTAACAAGTCTAATATAAAATTCTTATGCCAAAAGAGATTTATGTGACTTGTTCAGTATAAAGTGCTGTGGACATGTAAGCAGTAGGAATCCAATACCTAAGAGTGATTTCAAGTTTGTGTGTATCCAAAGTGTAATGCCTTTATAGTTCATTACAATTTTTCTAACACTTAAACTGAATGGCCATGCTTTCAGGCACTGTGTTATAGATCCAGATAGGAATTAAAATTTTATAGTAATCTGTTCTGGGTCTATCTATTTACTGCTTTAAAGTAGGGTCACTGATTTGTTAGGTTTATTGTTTTAATAGTTGGAATTAGCTTTCTATTTCTCATTCTTAATGGGGTTGTTCCAGTGTTTTTGCTGAGCAGAACTCGCCCTATGAGTGACTAAAACTTCACAACACACCACCTCCCAAATTAAACATCTAGGGTTAGCTACTGGTTGGAAGTGAAATGTCAGGCAGCTGGGTTCCACTTCTCCCAGACTTTTCCTGTCCCGGGGAGCACAAAGAACCCTGTTTTCCTGAGTAACTTGCTCTTCCATAATTGTTATGTTCCTTAAATAATAGTCTAATTGCATTTTCAAGAGGCAGTACAATCTCTTCAGGTCCTGCTGTGGGTTACTGGTAGACCCCTTGTTTTTCAGCTCCTAAAACTGAGTAGAAGGCACTTTGCCCAATGCTACTCTGTGGATGAAGGGAAGAAGCAGGATTAGCTCTGTTACTTACATCAGGACCAGTACTTCTCACTGATGGAAGCTTCTGCACTGCTCAGTGCTCGGAAACCACTAACATCACTAATATAAATTACATTTCTTTATGCCTGTTTTTAAAGGTTTAGGGACAGCAGGGTACTCCTCATGTACATTGTCATATTCTTTTCCTTCTGCTGAAATTAAATAAAGATAGGAACATTATAAAACCTTTAGCACCTTGGCCTTTTCTTGATGTTCTGATAGGAAAATGATACTAAACATTATATTTTTGAACATAAAGCTTAGTTGTCTTTAAAAAATGGATCAATTTATTGCTATGGAATTGTTAGTGTATCTTCTTGCCATTGTTCTATTGGCCAACTCAGTGTGGCTATTTTCTTCCTCCTTCTCTACTTTCTTCTTTCCTTCCTTCTTTCCTTCTTTCCACTCTTCTTTTTTTCAGTAATCTGAAACACTTTTTTTTTTAAGCTGAAAGAATTTAGGGCATTAGCTAATAAATTTTGTGTCGGGGAAAACTGATTAAATATGAGCAACGTGGAGCAAGTTGAGGGAAGCAAAAAAGACCTAAGTTGATGCCTTCCACATGCATCGTACCTTCTCTCTCATCCATAAAAAACAGCAATAAACTTAAATGAAGACACTTGTGGACATTGAGGTGTCATTGTTTTAATGAAGTTCCTTATCATATTTCATCTGTGAGAAGGGAATACCTTTCTTTATACTTTTATAGGCATCTAGCAAAGTCTGGCTTTTGGTAAAGATGATTAAAATTGACTGATAAAACTGGGACTTCCCTGTGGTCCAGGGGTTAAAGCTATATGCTTCCACTGCAGGGGTGCTACTTATTTATTCAACAAATATTGGTTGGGCTTCCTCAGTGTGCCAGGTATTGGTCTAGGCACTGTGTATATAATAGTAAATAAAACAGAATTTCATACATATATAGAGCAGCTTTCCATTTTACTCACATAGATTGCATTTTTAAACAGACTTCATTTTCCCTTTGCCTTGCCTTAATCTAGAATTCAGACTACGGTTTAGTAGAATCCATAAGCCTTACTATTCAGTCTTCTTGGGTGGCACTAGTAAAGAACCCGCCTCGCAGTGTAGGAGATGTGAATTTGATCCCTGGGTCAGGAAGATCCCTTGGAGGAAGGCATGGCAACCCACTCTAGTATTCTTGCCTGGAGAATCCCATGGACAGAGGAGCCTGGAGGGCTACAGTCTATAGGGTCACCAGGGGTCAGACACAACTGAAGCAACTTAGCATGCACACACACAAGCCTTTCTATTCACTGTTTCAGGAATAAGAGGATCTTGTAAAGAAAGAAACCACCTTCTATTTCTGTTTTCAATGAACCTTTGACCAAATGGGAAAAAAGATGATAGAGTAAAGAAAAGGGCCTGGAAGTGACCTTGACTCCAGTCACCAGGCTGATCATGTGACTTTGGACAGGAGTTTTATCCTTTAGAGTTTCCTTTTACTATTTTGTAAACTGTTAGATTATGGATTAGGTGATCTCCATCTGAAACACTGATTCTGTAAATTGGTTCATCTATTTCTGATCCTCACTTGAGGATTTTAATGCAAATGAAAAAAAACAAAAAATAAAACACATTACTCCTGGAAGGTTTAAGTGCATTTTGGAAAAACAAATTAGCAACAAAATAACAAATTATGAACACCTTATATGGGCTCAGAGAGATATAGTTGATTTTCTTATGATTGATAGTTATGACAATTACAAGAGAAAGCCAGCCACTGAGTTTTAAACTATCATAGCCAAACCTACCTACTGTGGCTTCTCAGATGTTTCTGGTTAGTGTGGAAATCTAATGTAGCTGAAAACTACTGCTGATTTTTATTAAGTTGAAGTCTGGAACTTCCCCTTGTAATGATAGACAAACTTACTTTCAATGAAAGGAAAACTGCCAAAGTTCTGAAATTCATTTATTTTATTATTACTCGGTTTAACCCTAGAAATGGGAGATCAAGAAAACTAGATAGATTTGACAGTTCTGAGGTCACAAGTTCAATTTCCTCACAAGTTATTTCTAGATCGAATTCACTGCAAATCATATAACCCTTCACCTCTTGACATGGAATCTTTTAGGGAATTGTGTATCACATCAAGGTCATCCTGATCACTCTGGGGCTGGGAAAATGACAGGTAAGTTGGATCAGGTGAAGGAATTCCAGTGACCAAGTCTGGAAAGCCTAGGAGGTATGAGTATCACTTTCTATAACAGATCAGGGTATACTGGAGTAAGCTTACACAGTGAGCAGGAATTGATGTTTTTAGGACTTTTGGAAGCTGGTTTTTACATTGTTAGTAGAATGGAACTGGCCTTGGTCAAATTATTCACACTACAAGAACTGGCAAATGATTCATTTGGGACTTTTTTTCTCTAGAGAGCCAGTTGTTAAATATTTACCAGCATAACACTGAATAGACTCCAGTTAGATTTTTTTTTAAAGCCTTGTGGATATCCATGTACTTATTTTTCATAAGTAAGATATGCTAAAACCCATTGTATGAAAGAAAGGTTAGGTGTTTCCAGAACTGAATGGCTGATTGGTATTACAGCTCACTTGTTCACTCAGGTGTCAAAGTAAGTGTTAGTACCTCAGCTGTGTTCGATTCTGTGATCCCATGGATTGTAGCCTCTGTCCATGGAATTCTCCAGGCAAGGATACTGGAGTGGGTAGCCGTTCCCTTCTCCATGGCATCTTCTCGACCCAGGGATCACACCTAGGTCTCCCGCATTGCAGATTCTTTACTGTCTGAATCATCAAAAATAGTTATATATTTAAGCAGTAGTTGTTTCTACTCTTTCCCCTTCATGCTTTCCTTTAGTTTAAATCCGTTTCTTCATGTTCATGGCATTTGTCTTTGTATTGCCTTCTGTATGTGGTATAAAAGGCTAACTTGAGTATCTGGTTAGATTCATTTTGCAGAATCAGAACCATGTACATAATGAGTTCATAGTCTGGGATTCCCTGGTGCCAAACACCCAACAGATTTGGGTGAAAACAGGGGAAGTTATTTTAACAGAGTACTTTCTTAGATTTGATGAAGTGAACCCTCACAGTGCACTTCAAAATGAGGAGTCAATTATTTTTTTAAAGTACTCTAAACTTAGGGAGCTAAAAATCTATGATATGAATGCTTAAATATATGTGGATATGGAAAGGCCTTCCTATTTCTATTACGATCTGAATGAACAGAATGTGCCAAAGTGAGCATATACTGTTTAAGTACAATATATACATGCAAATGGTTTCTTAAATATAGTTTTTCTCATTTCAGCTCTTTTGACAATTCATGTCAACAGTGTACTCATAAGTGTGGTGCTAGAAGAGCAAACAGGGAATTGTGGTCGACAAATGTCAAGCATTTCCATGTAGGTGTAATTTTAGGAGTACTTTTGAGAGAAATCCTTATTTGAGTTTGTGCTTCATGTGAAATGAAAGCCTCCCAAAGAGATAGAGCTAAAGTAGTCAAACAGTGTGTATAGTACTTTAATACAGTTGTTTCCTTAGTAATGAAAGGAGAGAACCAAATTGACGGATTCTTTTGCTTGTAAAACATAATCTGGATCAAATGCATCAGTATGTTCTATCAGTTGACGATTCTTTGATATATCTGTATTTTAGAACTACTGATGTACCAAGGGAGAAGTTTTCTTGTCACTTTACTTGCAAGATATCAACCAGTTTATTTGCAGCTCCTAGAAACAGATATACTAGGGATGGCACTCTGTACTCCAGTAGTCTCTTGTATTTGCATATTTGAAGCAGCATTGTCCAGTACACTCTATGAACATGTAACGTCCTCTGTGTTGCCATTACTCACATGTAGAACGTGTCTGTAATCAGTTTTTATTTTATGTCACATTCATCTGCATTTGCAGCATTTCAAAGACTAGTCTGCAACATCTTGGCACAGATGGGGAAAGCAGAGTTGCTTATAAGTTCCAGAACTACAAAGACACAGATCAAACATACGATATTAATAAATAGCTTGGATGGGGGGTGGGGAGAGGGGAAGGATTAAAAATTAGGTTATTTATTTAGAAAGTTGAAAGTCTCCATTTGTGATCATTACTCTGTTCTTGAAAGGAAATAGGTGCTGGATTTTATGTTTTGTTTTTTGCTCCAGTCCTCACGTTTCCCTCCTTCCCCTTCCTCCTGTTTTAAATTAAAATCTAAAGACAGCCCGAAAGAGTATATATAACTGCAAAAAGGATGTGGTAAATCATGGCAGAGGTTTGTGATCTCACAGACGTGGTGGTGTCAGGGATGAAGACCAAAGGCGAATCCTTAGCTTCCAGTGGATTTACTTGAAATCCCTCACCCTTGTAGCCTATCATGGATAATAGCATATCATGGATAATTACATTTTTACAAATGGTAGAGAAAATCATTTTGACACACACATAGTATTTTCCAGCCAGACCGGCTTTTCAATCTTTTACAGCTTTCATGCATTAAGGCTCACATATTCTTTGTTTATTTTTAAAATATTATCATTAATAATAGGTTTGTTCTGTGGTCAACCTCTGAGTAGAAGACACTGAGGAAGACCCATTTTTCTCTGTTCTCCTCAAGTCAAACATTTGATAACTTTTCCTTTTGAGAAGTTTGTGCTACTCATGTTTTTCATTTAAAAAGTTATGGCAACCAAATTTTCATGGAGATTTTTAGGAGCTTTGGTCATTTTTTCAGCTTATTGCTATGTGAAAGAGAGTGAATTATGTTTAGTGGCAAAGCACTGGATAGGGAGGGAAACAGAGGAAGAAATCATAGAAGAAATATTGTCATTGATTTGTTTGCAGTACTATGCAATGATGTGAATTCTGGCTCAGTGAACTTAGGGAAGGTTGTCCCCATAGCCACTCAGCTGCATCAAAATTCCAGGGCCCAGGAAAAACTGGGGGACAGTATTCACTTTTCTTAACCCTTTCTGATCAGATGCGGTATTTCATTTTGAAAATGAAATTAATTCCCCTGAGGCCTTTGAAAACTTTAATAATGCACAATAAATAAAATCATATCTAATAACTCAACAGTTTCATTTGGCACCATCATCATCTTTTAGATGTACTGCAATGGCAGAAACATAAATACTTGCAGGCTTCGAAAGCCCAGCTTCTATTTGCTAAATAAACTTGGCTGCTTTAAATTCCTCTGTGTACAGTCATTAATACAATCCACTCTGACAGCATTTAATTAAAGTGCTTTTCTCTATTAAATTCATTAAAAATTCTGCCCCCCTGCCCCCCGCAATGTGTATAACTGCTTTCCAGATGCTGAGTGGCAGGGACCTATGAGGTTCACTTTAAATAACTTCTGATTTCTCTTTGTAAAGTGTTTATTACATTCAATTTAGAAACTGTTAAATATGACTTAGAAGAAAAGTCAGATTCTAAGACATATTCCCCATTCCTTCAGCAGTTTCTTTAAAAAAATAATTTAACTCATCTGAATAAACATTTATTATCTATTTTTCTTATAATGTATCAATCCTCCTAGGCACTTAAACTGGGAGGTAATAAAGATATGATTTCCATATCAGATTGGTGAATTTGCATTAGTTCTCAGCATATCCTAGGCTTGAATACCTTTGCCTGCAGATTCAGGGAAAGTGAACAGAACAGTCCAGTATTAATAGATTATTGACAGTTTAATGTCTTGGCACCTACTTAGTCCATGAAGTATAATAACCAAGAAGCTGTCTGATATGAAAGCAGTCAATAAGATTTTCAGTGAAAACCTTTCAGTTAATTGCTGGTTGACCTTAGAGATTTCCTTTAGATAATATTGTCTTCAGTTTAGACCAAAAGGACCGTATTGATTGATAGAGTTTATTCAGAGATGATTATTTAATATCCATTGCTCCAGTATATGTGGTAAAATTTGCCTTTTCTATGTCTACCAAATGAATTGTCTTTTTGGCAGTGCTTTTCACAAATACTCCCTTTACCAGCTCTACTTTGAAAATATCTCATTAAATCTGTTCTCTTCTCAGAAATAGAAAGTTGGGAATCTTGAGGGAACACATGATCAAGTGTTTTAATATGATAATAGAGTTTTGATAGAATTCTTTGCTCAGTCTGGAATTATAATTCCAACAGAGAATCTGACAAAGCTAAAAAGTATGCTCTCAGTAAGAGTAATTATATAATACCTTAAAAGCACTGCACCTTAAAACAAAAATGTTTTTTATTGCCAAAATGCTTTTTTGGTTTCCATAAGTATAAATGAGATGGCTTATATTTAGTTTCTAGATTTTTTTTTTCATGGATTTTTTTTTTTATTCTCCATGATTTATTTAGTTTTAGTCGCGTGGAAGCAAAACACATATTAATAACAAATGAGTTTTAATAAAATCTAAGTAAGCCACAAAGGTGGCCACGGAGCAGCCAAGGCTGTTTCTGGCCCTAACTTGAAACCATTGACTTCACTCACTCTGGACTGTGTGGTGTTGGAGCTGCAGTGATTGGCTCAAAGTGCAGGCAAAAATACTTGAATTAATTTTGTTACTTATCTTTCCTTGTTGGTTCTTAAAAACAAATTAACATCATCCTTTCTACTCTAAGGATGATCATTTTGGCATTTAATATTTGTTTTGGAAAAGACCTACAGTGCTCTCCATAGCAGCATTGTGTGGATAAGCAGCATTGTGATACATAGGATCCCTTTTTAACCAAACATCTAGTTTTTATAATTTAATTTTCTTAAAAGTTTCTTTCTTTGTGTTATATGGATTCTCTCATTGTTGTTTGTTGTTTTACCTCCAGCAGCTTTTCTTGTCGTAGAAACTGTCCATTGTAGGCCTTCTGAATGCTATTGATAGTAGAAATATTTCTGGAGACTGGGGAGGGGGCAGAAGGAAGCAAGCTGATGAATATTTCAGTTTTTATCCCTGACAACTGTGAGACCCTAAACGTACTTCTCCAAATGTCAATAATTTTCAATCAGATAATTTCAGAGTGGGGGGTGGAATTAGAGAACTGCTTGAGCCACTGAATAGTGTTATTGCTCTATGCAAGTATGTGTGTGTCCGTGAATCTAATGAATCATCATGAACTAGTATAACTTAGTCCTTCTGAGTACTAGGTGTATTTTTTTTAATGAGTGCCTATGTGAACTGGCCACTTTCTCCCCTCTTACAGCTAGTAGACATGTTCTAATTTCTCAGAAGACTTTTTGGTCTATGTTATATGACTGTTGGAGTAGGAAATGGCAACCCACTCCAGCATTTGTGCCTGGAGAGTCTCATGGATGGAGGAGCCTGGCGGGCTGTGGACCGTGTGGTTGCAAGGAGTCAGACATGACTGAGCGACTAACACGCAGTGCAACACAATAGGACTATTGGGCTTCCCAGATGGTGCGAGTGGTAAAAAATCCACTTGCCAATGCAGGAGATGCAAGATATGCAGGTTCAATCCCTGGGTCTGGAAGATCCCCTGGAGAAGGAAGTGGCAACCTGCTCCAGTATTCTTGCCTAGAGAATCCCAAGGATAGAGGAGCATGATGGGCTACAGTCCACGGGGCTGCAAAGAGTTGAACATGACTGAGCTCGCACATACCTTGGATATGGCTATTACCAATACAGATGTATTCTGGAAATTTTAGGATAAATTTTAAGAATTTTAAGCTTCAACTATTCATGTAAAACACAGTGCCTGACCCTGTGCTAAGTGCAGAGTGTGTGAATGTAACAGAATCTAAGGAACTCTCAGATTTGTGGAGAGATGGGTGTGTGGATAGATGACGATAATACAGCATGTAAGTAAGTTCAGAGAAAGAAAAGAACAATGCCTAAATCCTGGTGGGCTGGGGGACCCAGAAGGTTTCCCGGAAGTAGTGCTGCTCTGGGTCCCTTCCAGAATTCCTCACTAGAGGCACTTTCCAGACAGAGGGGACAGGGGAGGCAAAGGCATTGAGATTGGAGTTCAAGTATGAGGACTGGAGCTTTTAGAGTCATTGGAGCACAGCCTGAAAGGCTGCGTCGAGGAGCACAGACAGGGCTGGGGCACACGCTGCAGACAGGGCACCCAGCTGTCTGGAATTCGTGAGAGGCCTTGAAGACCTTGGCAAGACGTTGTGTTGGCTGTGGCAGGGAGGCCTGTTGGGAAGTAAACTAACTCAGGCAAGAGATTATACATATAAAGGTCTATATAACAGCAGTGAGAGTAGGATGGAGAGGGGGAAATTAACCCAGCAACTATTTAAAAGGGATAATCAGCAGCAGGTGGGATTGGCTAGATGTGGAGGTTCAGGTCGGGGGAAGGAGTCAATGAGAACTCTCAGATCATAGCTGGGGCAATTTGAGGGTCTTGGAACAGCAGTCGAGAGCGTTAATGATTGATTCCCTGATAATGTCAGTTGTAAGTGTGTTTGTTTTGCACTGAGTTTTCGGCTATTAAATTAAATCCACCCCTAAGCAGCTTCACATTTGGAAGTATAATGACTTTACAGTTCTAGTTTCTGAGGACGACCTACACAGGATAAGCAAATATGCTTAGAAAAGCCAATGCAACGTGGCACAGAGACAAAATCGGACTTGCTTTGTGAAGCTGGGTAGATAAGGATGCTGCATGACTGGTCTCATGGGAATATAATGGTTCATCTGCAACTTGGAAACTGACATCTTTCTTGTGGGAAAAGGAATTGCCGATCCAGTTACTTTGCCCCAGGGAGTCAGGAACTGGGATTTCTTTTCCCAGTGACCATCCTTGGTACCCTGGGAGACAAAGATTTATTTTCTTGAGTAAACCACAGTCAGAATAAGACTGCCTCACCCTGTCTGCTTTCCATGTCTCACCTGGTGTACTTACCACGAATTTTACAAGCAGAAGTTTCTCCATACCTGGTTACTAAGATCATCAATGTGGAAAATGTAAAACCACTATCCTCATAATGAATTAAATGTGGTTTCAAATTTAAATGAATACTCTAGAATTAACCTTCTGGATGTTTTACTTCACATGATTTAATTTTTCTGTGTTTTTTTTTTTTTCTTGAAAGAAAATAATATCAAGGAAGCCAGTCTCTGATGAAATTAAGTGAAGTTGAAAACTAAAGGCTATATTTGATAAGCTCTCCTTTGACACCTTTTCTTTGCTAAGCCACAAGGAATCTTTGCTGACACTCTCTAGATCGGTGGCTTTTACCTCACTGAGGAGAAAACGCTTCTTTGATCATTTGACTTTGTTTACCCCGTTTGGACGTTACGATATGATAAACCATACTATGTCCGTGGTGTGGTAATTCTAGATACTTTGCCTTTTACCAGAGTGGTTGATTATAATGCACTACTTAAGATTTGCTTTCTATAAAAGGAATATTTGTCCTTTTATGTGTTTGATTCACACAGTGCCATTTTCTCAAGTCCTGTTATTAAGTGGTTACATCCAGAAAGCAAAAATATGCTGAGGTAGTGTTTTATTGGTGAACATCTAATATTTTCACTAACCATAACTGTCAGATTGTTCTGACTTCTGAGTGCCCCAGATGTAAAAATCATACAGAAAATGCGGCCTATCATAGGATTCTAAACAGCCCCATGTGAGACCTCAAATACCTGGATTACCTTCTTTTTTATTTTTGCCCTGAAGTAAAGAATCTAATCTAAACACCTTTTTTCCTTAAATAATTTAAGCTCTCTTCTTTGAGAAGCTGGAATGCAACATAACTGCTGTGTCACTCATGCTATTACAATTATGGGGAATTTTCATCATAAGCTGAGTCTTGGCTGAGTTCTGTCAGGATAAAAATCTTCTGCTGCAGATTTTGACAGAATTGGGTATATTGTTTTTTTTTTAATGATAACCAAAGATAGAAAAAGTAAAAATTCGTTCGTTACCTACTAAAAATTAACATTTGGGAGAGGAACTTCTCCGTGATATAATTGTTCCTTGTTTGTCTTCACTTTTAATCATAAACTGGAAACACCGAATAGTTCCCTCTGTTACTTCTGGTGTTATTTTTATATTTTAATTGGAAGATGTTTATTCATGCTAAAATGAATTTTTGTTCAAAGCTTTTAAACAAAATAATTTTTGTATTTTCCAGCTAACAGCAGCAAGACCATGTTTGTTATGTGCTAGACAGGGATTTGTAATATGTAGATCAGAGTTCAATTTTGTGTATGCATTTTCTCATCTGATGAATAAATACAACAGAATCCATTGTTATTGTGAGAATAGTTTGTTATCGTTTTTAAGAAACAAGCCCAAAGGATAGTGAACCACTTCAAATATATACTAACTGTAGGATTTGAATAATTAAATTTATCATATGATCCCCAAGTCACATCATACAATCTGTGTAAATCAGGAAGGATGATGCTTTAGTTCAAGAAGCCTATATAATTTATTGAGATCCTTTAACTTAAAGTGTACACATCCTTTTCCTCCATGTCATCTTTGTTTCTAAGTCATTCTTTACCAATAGGTGTTTTCCAGTTATTTTTGTCACCAGATTTCTAAATAGTAAGATATTTGAAAGTGGTTTGAATTTTGACCCTAATACTTTTCCTCAGGAATCATTATTTTAGGTCTTCATTGACAGAGCTCTTGGCTGGCTACATGATGTCTGCTCTTGTAAAATATATCTATTTTCTACCTTCTTTAACTTAACATGTTTTCACTTAAAAGTAATTGAAACTCTGCTCTGATTAAGCTTGTTAGATGAAATTTCTTCACCTGAAACAGTTTCTGTACAAGCATAACTTAGAAGTATTGCCAGTTCAGTTCCAGACCACCATGATAAAGCAAATGTCACAACAAAGTGAGTCCCACAAATTTGTTTGGTTCCCCAGTGCATATGAAAATGATGTTTATACCATACTGTAGTCTATTAAGCATGCACTGGATTTTGTCTAAAAAAATGTACATACCTTAATTTAAAAATATAGCTAAAAAATTCCTACCCATCATCTGAAAATGTGGGGTTGCCACAAACTTTCAGTTTGTTTTAAAAAAAAAAGTAATATCTGAGAAATGCAATAAAGCTGAGCTCAATAATGCATTCTATTCTTATAAGCTTGAATCTGTTTTAAAAACTCAAAGTCCAGCGCTCACTGGGTCAGGCATCACTGGCTTTTCAAAAGGTTGTTTTCATTTGATTTGCATTTTACTTCACTTGAGAATTATTTAGCTAACTGGATTAACTGTTTAATAATTCTAATGGATCATTCTTATCCTGAACCTTTGCACATCTTTCTCTCTCGCCCTTTTGCCATTGATGATGTGTCATGAATTTCTAGTTTGGTTCTTTTAATGACATTGTGAATTCCAGGTACTCAATTCATCCTAGCATTTTACACTCTTCATTATCTTTAACTTAACTTAAGAGCTCTTCTTTCATCCATGCTGGTGCAAAAGTCACTCAGCTATACCAATGAACACACCATGCAGGCATTTAGAAATCAGAATACCATAGGTCACTGTCAGCTCTGGTCATGTCATGTTACTCTTTACTCATTTTCACTCAAAAGGCTTCCCTGGTGGCTCAGCTGGTGAAGAATCCATCTGCAATGCAGGAGACCTGGGTTCAATCCCTGGGTTGGAAAGATCCCCTGGAGAAGGGAAAGGCTACCCAATCAGTATTCTGGCCTGGAGAATTTCACAGACTGTATAATGTATAAGTCCATGGGGTCACAAACAGTTGGACACAACTGGGCAATTTTCACTTTCAAAGACACTTTAACGTTACCTGTAACGTGAATCTGATCTTCAAAAGATAGGCCTTCCCTGTTAATTTTTAGGCAGAGTTTTGTGTTTTGAGATGACATTGTGAACGGTGGTAGAAGTATAGGGAACAGGGGGAAATGAACACTCATGGGTGTCAGGCAAATGGGGCTTGGGTGGATGGGCTGAGGGATGATTTCTCCTAGGAAGAAAGACACAGGGTTGTAGCCTGGACCGTCCTGAAGAATCTTCTATTCCTGAATTATCCCATGAACAGTTTGTGGAATGATTTTGGTCATATTAGGTCCTAAATTATCAAATAAACCTATGTATCATGTGACGCTGATGAAGGAAAAGTTTTCATTGCTTATAGGTTCAGTATATGCCTGTGTTTTATCTCTTTTGCATTCTAATAGGAGAGAGATTTGCTTTTTATGTGTCATGGAGTCTATTTGATGGGAATACAGCTCCTCATCTTGACCCTGCTTAACTTGCTATCAGCTCATCTCCTTGTATTAGAAAAGCAGCTCGCCCAGCTACCTCTAGAGTCTGCAGACTGTGGCCACTCAGTATAGTCAGATTAAGAACTACAACACATTTTTTTTTAACCCAAACCATACCAAAGTTGTTGGTATAGTTGTTCTCAATTTGTTACTAAAGAGGAAATGATATAAGCCAAAGGCTGTTCTAAGAACTATGCTTCCTCTAAACCCCCAAGTTTGTTTTAACAGATTATTGTGTCATAGTGTTTTTATGCTTTTATCTTTGACCAAAGTGTTTATTTTGATAAACAATTATTAAACTGCATTAAAAACATACACGATGTTCCAGTGCCATCTTGGTTACAATATTAAAGGAAACTCAGACTAAGGCTGGATGAAATTGAACACATATTTCCATGTCAGACTTCCTACCATTTTGCTTGTTTGTATTGATTTCTCTTGACATGGTCTTCTTTTATTGAGCACTACTCTTTTTTTTTTTTTTTTTAGTTCTTATTCTCTCTCTTCCCCCTTCCTCCCCTCCCCAAATCCCCTTCAATAGCTGTATGTGCTAAGAGCAATTGTAAAAGGAGACCAACTTAAATTAAACCTGCCTGGAGTCAAAATGTAATCTAACACCTGTAGTCTGCAATTTGTCATCACTTCATGGATACTGTTTTTTTTTTTTTTTTAATAACAGATTTCCTGAGTTTTGACCTTAGGATACTGTATAATCCAAAAAAAAAAAAAAGGCAACAAAACTAAACCATAGTTTTTAATAAGTCTTATAATGTTAGAATGTGAAATTACAACCATAAGAACCAACTCAAGTAACACCATTTGAAGTTAGAAATAGTGCTGAGTTGTACATCTAGGCAGATCTGTTTTGCCTGTGAAAATGTCTCTGAATGATAAACTCAGGAGGCAAAGCATAATGCTGTGTACTTTCTCCTACACTTGTTCTCTAATACCTTCCTAGGTGACTGAATTCAGGTCAGGATGTTTTTAACTCTAAGATCCATTTTGAGTTTTCTAGTAAATGGTTTAGTTTTCATTAGGGCTAAGACACAGCTATATATTCAGTATGATTTATGTGGTATAGAGTTTTCAAACTTTTAAGTATTGGGATCTCCTTTCACTATTCCTATTAAGGACTCCAATAATGTGCATATCAATACTTATCATATTAGAAATTAGTTCTGAGAAAACTTAAATGTTTATTTTTTTGAAAATAACTATAAATAATATGTGTCTAAATGATATATTTTAATGAAGATCACTGTATCCCCCCCAAAAAAATATAAGAAGAGTCACATTGTTTTAAATATATTTTTGCAAATATTTTTAACGTCTGACTTAATGGAAGACCTCTGGATTATCATAATTATTTCTGTATTCATTCTGATACAAAGTGTAGCTTATAGTTTGGTTGAAGTAATTGAAGAAAAGCAAGCCTCACACAGACATGTAATTAGAAAAGGAAGGCATATTTTAATAGCCTTTCCGGGAAATTATGATTTTCTTTTTTGATACAAAACTCTACAAGTGGTCATTTCTTAAAGGTTAGTTGCAGAGTGGAATCTAAAATGATATCAGTGAACTTTCTTTTTTTTTACATTATAATTCATTTGTCTGCCTTTTACTTTGAATAAGTATTTTACCTATTCATAATTTTATAATATCAATATTTATAAAATATTGATGTAGTGAGTTATGCAGATCTTCTAAATATTGACACATTTCATTGTATGACATATTTTTAAAAAATTCTTGAATCATCACCAGTATCACCAGGGAGGTATTTAAGTATAGGGGAACTAAGTTTTTAGTGGAAACTACAAGTTTTCCAATTTTTTATTTTTGCTGGGAAGGTAAAATTTAATCATTGGCAACAAATTGTACAGATTTTTTTTTTTTTAATCAACAGGCTTACTTCATTTTTAAGAGAATGTCTGCCACAAACCTAAGTCTGAATAACTATGGTATGCCTGTTGGTTGTTATTTCAAATAAAAATGATATTTATTTCATTACAAAGGTGCTAGTTCAGCTCTCAACTCACACAGTTGCACAAATGCTCTTTGCTCAGACAGTAAAGAATCTGCCTGCAATGCAAGACACCCAGGTTCTATCCATGGGTTGGGAAGATCCCCTGGAGAAGGGAATGGCTATGTACCCCAGTATTTTTGTCTGGAGAATTCCATGAACAGAGGAGCCTGGCAGACTACAGTCCATGGTGTTGCAAAGAGTTGGACATTACTGAGTGACTTTCACTTCACTTCTTTCTCATGAGAACTATTTTACTTAGGTATGTCACAGAAGTGTGTTATCTCTCTTAATCCTTATAAAACTGCAAGGAAGATTTTATAGATTAATAAACACTGTGGTTCTGAGAAAGTAACTTGTTCAGAGTTGCACAGCTAGTAAGCAGATGTGCTTTTTAGGATGAAGACTGGATGCAAGACCAGAACTTTGTAACCTCACAACTCCTGCTAACAACTTTTATATAAAAGCAACCTTAAGGATTATGCAGTGCCCTGGAGCTGATTTTAACACACACACACACACAAAATGGTAAAGACAAACAAATTGTTAGATATAAGTTCCTGTAATGAGTAATGGTTTCTTTACTTTAAAGCATAGTTTTGCTAAAGATGAATAATAGCAAGAAAAAGTAAGTTGCACAGAACAAAAATAGTAACTGGCCTGCAATTAAAGGAAGAGAGAATATGGATTAATCTAGTACAGCAGAAGAAAGATGCACTGAGCACTTAGGTGTGCCAATGTGTAGCTCATAGTCCAACAGATGAGAGAGACGTATGATAGTTACATTAATTATTAATTACTAATGCTAAATTCTCCCCCATTGAGTTTTGAGCCAAAATTAAAAGTCTTAGATGCTGATTTTGAAAAAAAAGGGAAAATTTGAAATTTAAGACAAATATCTCAGTTATATTTTTTATATATAGTATACTTTAAAAATAGCAGCACTGACTCATTCATTTAACAAATTCTAATTGAGTTATGCATGAGGGCTTTCCAGTTGTTCTAACCAGTTTTTCTTATTGCCTGTTAAGTATACTTTCTCAGAATTTTTAGTAGAAGAATGCTTTCCTTCTTTGGATAAACTATTTTACCTTATGTTATTTTTGTCAACATTCTGTTATTTTAAATGAGGTAAAATTAAACAAGTAAAAAGAATTCTGTTATTGACTCAAATGCAGTTAGAAGTCATCTCCTATTGATGTTCACCACCATGGACAACATGAAGCTCTGGCAACACTCTCACTCCTGCGGGTGAGGCTTGTCAGAGAGAGAGGGATGCGGCCACCTGGGAGCCCATTTTAACCCATTACCTATTACCCCACTAGATCAACCATCCTCTATAGTCACCTCCTTAATAATTTCTCATTTTCTCTATATAAAAAAGACCACAAAGTCTTGGCATATTATAAGTAATCCAGTTCACCCCATAATGATACAGTGAATTATATACTTTCCTAAACTTAATCATTCAGGATCTCACTTCCTTCCCTGCAGGCAAAAGCCATTATATTTTACACATGGCTCCCAGCTGGTTTTCATTGAGGCCTTCAAAATCTATTTGAACACTGAGCAGTTTAAGAAGAGCTGCTTTATCTTTCTTAGTCAGTCTTTGTCATGGTACCATTTTGTCCTTGTGTTTTTAAAATTTTCCATCTCTAAGGCAGAAAAACAACATATATCCTTATTGCGCTTTGTTACTGGGCAAGGAAGTGTTGGGCTTTATTTTGAAGTTGATATCTCTTTTGAATATATTCACAGCCTTTCTTTCTTCATCGCTGTGTTCCTGTTCATTTATATATATGTATGTCATATTTCAGCCCAAAGAGATTTCAGTGAATAAATAAGAACACACTTATTAAACTTTTACATTTCTATTTGATTATATTCTACTCATAACTTATTCATCAACACTTGACTGTTAGAGATAGGACTCCTTATTAGAAAGCTTTGTAGACTGCTAGGTCCAGTTATTATAGACACTCCAAAAAAATGAATTCTTTGTTTTACTTTTTTAACCCAAGGTCTATGGTTTTAAACATAATTTCTTTTAGACATGATAAACACTTCTGATGAGAAGGCAGTCATCAGTTAAATGTAAATTAACCATTCTTTTGAGGATAGCAGTGCCAATGCATCCTTCTGATTGTTTTGATGATAGTATTGCTATTTGTGATACTGTATTGAAAGTCCAGTTATATATGTGAGCTTTTCCTTACTATATATATATATATGCAGGAATATTTCTCTTCTCTCTAGTGATAGTGGTAGTTTCAAGTCCTACTGTGTTTTGGGGTAGATCAGATGATATGATTATAGATCACAGTAAGGGTTTCCCTCACCCTGATAGTAGAATACCAAGGCCCCGCTGCTCCGGCTCTGGCCCTGACCACCCCTCACTTGTCATTTCTGTCTAGTGGAGGGCTGTCTGATGCCATGCCCTATGATGGCAATGACAATGCTGCTGTTGGAAATGTGCAATATCTGTGCTGTCCAGTGTGGTGTTGTACAGTGTGGATATCCAGCACTGGAAATAAGGCTCGTGTGCCTGAGAGAGCTAAGTGTTTTTTCTTCTTTCAGTTTTAATGAATTTAGATGTCAGTAGCTGTGTGTGGCTAGTAAGCTGCTGTACTGGGTGGCACAGATTTAACTTGCTGCCTCCCTCGATGTTCTTCAAATGCACTGAGTGTACTTCTTCCTCCTAGCGTGTTCATTTGCTATTTTCCTCTGTCTGGGATGCCCATCTTCATGGCTAGGTCCTCACTTCCTGCAGGCTTCTGCTCAAATGCCACCTCCTTAGGGAGCCTTCCTTGAATCACTGAATCTAAAATAACGTCATCTCCCCCCAGTTCTTCTCCATATGCTGTGCTCTATTTTTGCTGATAGTGTTTATTACTGCCTGATATCTTATTTACAGTCTATCTCTTCTAGTCTGGAGCCTTTGCTCGGTTTTCCCATGCGATCTTGCTCATAGAAGACGGGAGAACAGCATGTTTACAGACATGGGATTTAAAATCAGATATGTTTTAGATTCCCAGTCCTGCTAATTAGAATCTATGAGACCTCTCATAAATTACCTATACTCTCTGAATCCCAGTTTTCTCATCATGAATGGAGTAAAAATACCTAGTCTAGGGTTATTGTGAAAATAAAATGCATTTATAGATTTAGGCCAATGTTTAGGTTCATAATAACTTTACATTAATGCCACCATCTATTATTAATATTATTATTATTATTGAAGCTGCCTAGATATTTCACTGCTATGAACCCTCATCATTATATTTAAAAAATAACAATACAAGATACAAAAAAAGAAATAGAAGAAGACTTTCAAATAAACCTTTTAAAACTCTTTTTGTAGAAATTATCAGAAATGAATTGCTGACCAGATTAAGCTCAATTGTGATGGAGAAAAATCCAAACCAAAATGAACTGGGATGAATTGTCAGGCTTCAGTTTGCAAAGGTCATGAGGAAAGGGATGGATAGCTATCTTTACAGAATGATATATTCTGTTATTTGGGAAAATCATGTGAAGAGAGATGATGGACTTTAGGAGTACAAAGGTCAGCTTCTGAGCCCATTTTTAAAAAGGGGAAAAAGGATGAGGCTGGAAAATGTGCAGACTTGGGCAGATTTATGTAACTATCTGGGTAGCTGCTCTATCATACTTACCTTTTAAAAAATATATCAGAAAACAATCATCTGGGTTTGGAAAGAACTTGTTAGGAAAGAGCATATCTCTGTTTAGTTGGCAGGGCATTCTCTGTCTTGGTTGAAATAATTGTAAATTTTGTGGTTTCAAAAAGTCAATCAGCCAGAAATATATACCTGCATTGTCAGATGATCTGAGGAACAGGATGGTGTGTAGTCCATCCAGCAGGAATCAGTGACACAGCCTCAGGCTAGAGTTACTCAGGGTGCTGGCTGGGGACAGGAACCAAACTTGAGTCATTCTAGTTAACACACAAGGAATTTCAAATATCTCTGAAAAGTTCAGACCGACAAACCAAAATTTAGTCAAGTGGGAGTTCAGAAATCAGTCCTATGAAGAGGTGACTTGATCCTACGGTTTAGAGGGAGGATTTGGGAAGA